>NW_026889765.1:28400000-28530000 GCF_033153115.1 Saccostrea echinata | reverse complement strand
GTTTCTTAGAAGAAAATGATCAATTTTTCTCCTTTGAAGTATTTACAGTATTGTTAAGTTGGATTCCTATTTTTACAGAGTTAATTTGAACAGTGAAATGTTTTATGCTGGTCCTAAATTATATAATAAATTAACTGTCATTAATTCTATCATCATATTTGACAAAAATAGCAAATGCATTGTGAAAGTCCTTTAAAATTATTACTATTTTAGTACATGTAATATCTAAAAATGAACATAACAGACCCCCACTCTTAATATTCTTTTTTGAGTGTACAGGATAATGACATTTTTTGAGCGCATACAGGTCAAAGTAATTTGAAACTTTTTTGTTTGCACAAATTTTAATATGACTATTCAAATGGGAAAAACTGAGTTTTTTCCCATAATTTATTCAGATTAAAGGAAACAATTTGAAAAATTGACTTATGGGTTAGACGTAATTACAGTGCAAAAATCTCATATTAAATGCTCTGTAGCGCCAAAAGTACCGCATTTACCCCCATTTTTGTTTTGATTTTTATTTAAGCTATGTGTGTAGATTCTAAAAATATATTTGATAAAAAAAATCTCAATACTTTTGATAACAGGATCCAACCTCCTTAAAGAACTTCAGTGTATCATAATGTCACAAACACAATATTACGATGTCCATCTACCATTCAGTTATAAATTGTTAAAACAGTTCTATGAATTGTATTTAGATCTTTTAACTTGTAGTTTCTTAATTTAGTTAAATTCAATAAATTATATGAAAATAGTTGCTTTAAATGTGTAAATAAGTTTTAATTAACTTTCCTGGACGAAACCACCACATGATTTTGGTTGATTCTCAAAATCAACCAAATATCATGATACTGCTTAAATTAATAGAAATAAAGTGGGCGAAGATTTATGATATATACAAATCTAATGTATAAGTCTAGTAAATAAATCGATTGTAATTGTCATTTTTAAATAAAAGACATAATTATGTTTTATTAGAAATTTAATTTATGGACGAACTTGTTAAAAAGTGCTTTTTGTAATCATTTTCACGTAAAAACAATGAAGAAAAAAAAGATTTTAACCCTGTTTTATCTTAAAAAGAACATAGTTTGCTTGCTTTTGCAACGTTCTAGGTCAGATGTACAGTGCAGACGAATTATGCGAGCTGCGGTACGGCCCTTATTTTCGCTTCCGCAATTTTTCCCGACTTGGGGTAAGAATACCATTTATTTCACTTTGACAAATCTAGAATTATAAAATCTTCTACATAAATATTAATTTTTTGTAGTACATGTTTTTGATTTCTTTTAGAACTGCGAGTTTTATCATAGCTGTGTGGATCTCAACGAAGGGAATTTATTTGGAAAAATATTTACGTCAAAATTGGGCACTCTTACCGGAATATACTGCGACACAGGCAAAGTAAGTCTTGCAAAACTCTATAATGAGAAATAAGGCCTTCCTAATATTTTTCTATGGGTGAATTAAAAAAAAAATGACCAAACACATATTTTATAACCTGTACTTTAAGTGCAGGTAATAGGAATACATTTCTATGTCTCAGCATATGTCTTTAGATAGTGTCTAAATATCTGCCAAATATCTCATTGATATCTCAATTCACAAAAACGTTATGCCCAAAAATGATGCTGAAAATGTTAGGAGTACAACACCTATTTGGGACATTTTGAAAATTCAATATTTTTTGAAGATCTGTGAAATAAACGTTGTGGTCATGGCTGATGTTGAAAAAAATGTTATTCCATGTCAGAGGTACAATAGAAAAAATGTAGTGTTGTCAAAAAACATCGACTTTAAAAATTTGAAAGACAATTAAGTCAAAAAAAAGAATTTTTTTTAGTGTAAAACAATAACTGATGTAAAATTTAAAACTTAAAAATGTTATATAAATCACAAGCAGCTTGAATGAGAGTCGAGTATCTGTGCGTACCCAATAATGTCAGGAGTGCAACATTTGATGTTTTGTTCCCCAGCATCAAAAAACTGTTATCAGTATATGATTTTCTTATTTTTATTTTGGAAAATAGACACACAGAACATTTTTACCAAATAGATTTATCAATTACAGGGTATGTCTGTGTTTCAGATCTATATTTTTATGGTCAGGAGTGCAACACATTTTTTTTAAAGATTAAAGTTATACGATGAAAAGACTTTAACTCATGCTAAAAAATATTCTTTAATTAATAATGATCTATTTGAATAATTTAGTATTAAATTATTGACAGTTTTATTATTAAAATCCTTCCCTTTTTCAATTTTATTAATTTAGATGTGATTTTTATCTTTTCTTTGATTTTTTTAAGAATGTGAAAAATAAACACACTGAAAAATTGTTGTAAAGTTCAAGTAACTCCACCTTAACTTCACTGAAACAACAGAACGCGTTCTGATATAGTTTTTGCTTTACAATTCTACTTTAAAGACTCCTATGCTCTTGGTCAGGAGTTCAACAGATATGTTAGAATTATTGCTGAACAAATATGAAAAAAATATAAAGAAAAAATTGATGAGTATAATGTTTTTGGTTGATCTCAGTTGCTTAAAGTGTTTGTTCTGTGAAGGAAAATATACTATAAAATGTATTTTGTTTTCTAAATATATATTTTCGCTAGTTTTTTTTTTTTTAAGGTCTTCCGTTTCAGTCGGAAGACCTTATAGTGATTGTACTGTTTATTATTATTAGGGTCTTCCGTCTTCAGCGGAAGACCCTTCTATTATTCTTATGTTTCTTTTTCACTTTTATTATTATTCTTCTTTTTTTTCTCCTTACCGATTTTGTGCAGGAGATTTCTCGGAGATGAATTGATCGATTTACTTCAAATTTTCAGAGTTTATGTCTTATCATCTGAAGTTTGTACCGGCTTTTCAAAATTTGAAAAATCACTTCCGGTCGGAAGTTATCGCCCTTTTATTAAAATTCAGAGGACCTCCTTGTCTGCGATGGAACTCAAAAACGGCGTAAGCTAGAGCGCTGAAATTTTCAGTGATGATAGTGGACATGTTGCCATTTTGCACTTGGGTTTGCATATTTTCCGGAAGTGCCTAGTATGGAAGCTCGGTAGGGTCGAAATTTAGGACACGAATCATGAATGAATTTTTGGGACATTTTGTATAATATCTTTTAAAGTATAATTATTTTGTTAAAACATACTGAACAATATTTGTGCAGAATGAGAAGATCTGCAACATGATATCAAGAAAAAAAGCCAGACTTGTCATGTTAGGGGCTGAGAGGGGCCAAAAGTATTAAATCAATAACTCTTTAACGATCAATATTTTGTAATGCATTAATGAAGCAAAAATGTTTATCTCAACAATTTACAACTATATATTACAATATTCACATCATATGTTACATAATTAGGGGTCATAAGGGGCCAGAATGCTAAATCTTTGACGCTTTATATCTCAAACGTGAGAAATATTTTGATAAGCAATATTGAACAAAAGATGTTCAAAATAATGTTCTAAACAATATGCAACCTTTCATTTTTTGCTAAACGTCCCCATTAAGGAGTTGAAGGGCTGGCCCCTAAATATTTCTTTTGCAAATATCTCAGAAACGAACAAGAATTTCTGACTAGTTTTTGAACAAAAAGTGTTTAAAATCATGAGAGCTTTAAAGTCATATGAAGAAAAAGGGGCTAGACCCTCATAGTAGGGACTGAAAGGGGCCGAAAGTCTTTGAACAATAACTCTTTAACAATCAATATTTTGAAATGCATTACTGAAGCAAAAATGTTTCTCTCAACAATTTACAACTATATATTATGATATTCACATCATATGTTACATAATTAGGGGTCATAAGGGGCCAGAATGCTAAATCTTTGACGCTTTATATCTCAAAAGTGGGAAATATTTTGATAAGTAATATTAAACAAAAGATGTTCAAAATAATGTTCTAAACAATATGCACCCTTTCATTTTTTGCTAAACGTCCCCATTAAGGAGTTGAAGGGCCGGCCCCTAAATACTTCTTTTGCAAATATCTCAGAAACGAAAAAGAATTTCTGACTAGTTGTTGAACAAAAAGTGTTCAAAATCATGAGCGCTTAAAGGAGATATCAAGGAAAAGGGTCTGACCCCTTAAATTAGGGGCCGAGAGGGGCCGAAAGTATACAATCAATAACTCTTTAATGATCAATATTTTGTAATGCATTACTGAAGCGAAATAGTTCATCTTCACACTTTTTGTCTAAGTAACATGATGTTGATATCGTATGCTACGCAATAAGGGGTCTTTAGGGGCCAGATTGCATAATCTTTGGCGCGATATATCTCGAAAAAGAAGAATATTTTGATATACAGTATTGAGCAAAAGACGTTCAAAATAATATTCTGAACAATATGTACTCTTTCAATTTTTCCTGGACGTCCCCATTTAAGACTTGAAGGGCTGGCCCTTAATATTCCTTTTGCATATATCCCGAAAACAAAAAAGAATTTCTGAATAGTTGTTGAAAAAAAAGTGTTCAAAATCATGAGAGCTTTAAGATGATATCAAGAAAAAGGGGCTTACCTCTCACATTAGGGGCCAAGAAGGGCCAAAATTGTCTTTAATCTGTAACCCTTTAATGATCAATATTTTGTAAAACATTACTAAAGCAAAATTGTTCGTCTTAACAATTTCTTTATATTATTATATTTGAACGAAAATCTCAGTCAAATTCTTATCTCATCTAATCAAAAATCGGACGGAAGACCCACTCGTTGCTCGCAACGAGATCACATCTAGTTATTATTATTATTTTTTTTCCCATTTTTTGTCCAAGCGATTTCTCAGAGATGGCTCAATGGATTTTCTTGAAACTTTCAGGGATTATGTAGAATTAAATAAACTAAGAACATTTTGAAGGATTTTGCAAAATACACTTCCGGTCGTCAGATATGTCCGATTTCCGTTTTTTCAAAAGAGTTCATGTCCGGACGTTTTCTCAGAAACGGTAAAAGATTAAGACACCAAACTTTGAGGGATTATAGACCATGACAAGTAGGTTTGTGGAATATCTTTAAATCCGTCAGCCGTCACTTCCGGTCGTCACAGGAAGTGATCAAAGAAATCAAAAATTTTAACTTTTCTGTTTTTGATTAAATCTTGCATGACATTATTGCATCTGTTTTGTGGTTTCGAAATATGTTGGTCCCACCGGAAACAGAAACGTCAACTTCCGGTTATAAGCGAAAAACTACATAATTTGAGTATTTTACTTTCCCATAAATATCGCTTATAGATGAAGTATTTGAAATGATTTTTAGATATGTTATTTAGACTGCTAATGTCTAGAGTAACGTCAAATATCTTGGTAAAATTCACTTCCGGTCGCGTGTTTTACTGTCCGCAAAATAAGAACTTGTCAAAGTGAGATCTCAAAAACGGTAAGAGACTAAGACACCAAAATTATATGAGTAATAGAACTTAATGAGTGGGCAAAATCTTTTGGGTTAAGAGCGTCAGCCGTCACTTCCGGTCGTCACAGGAAGTGATCAAAGAAATCAAAAATTTTATCTTTTATCTTTTGAAATAAAACTTGCATCATATAATTGAATCTCTTTCACAGTTTCTATATGTGTTGGTCTCACTGGAAACAAAAAACGACAACTTCCGGTTATAAGAGAAAACTATGTAATTGGGATTTTTAACTTTCCCAAAAATATTGCTTATATATAAAGTCTTTGAAATGGTTTTCATATATTTTATTGAGACTGCAATTACCTAGTGAGACGATAACCATCTTATGAAAATGCACTTCCGGTCGCGTGTTTTTCTGTCCTCAAATTGAGATTTTGTTCACCAAATTGCTCAGAAACAGTACATTGCTGAAGTCTAAAACTTTCAGAACTAATAGTCAGTCCTCAGTTTATCTACATCATGTAAAAATCGTACGTTGCCGTCACTTCCGGTAGTGACAGGAAGCGATGAAAAAAGTGAATTTTTAAAGTTTTTCTTCCTTTTACAGAAATGTTTGGCTAATGCGAATGTTAAGTAGACCATAACCATGCAAATTATTTTCACCGGAAGTGCCAACCGAAAACCCGGAAGTTGTCTCAAACATGAGTAGTTTTTCGTGGAAACTTTTAAGGATGATCAGTTGTGAATAATTTAGGTGTAGAATGAACATTTTATTCGTTTGGAGCACTTTCGTTCACGACGAAGTACATAAAGAAAACAGGAAAGTAATTCCGTTTGTTTTTACTTGTATTTACATATCTTTGGAAGCCTTGAGATAACTTTTGTTAATTATTTAGAGTAATCTTATTGAGAAGATTCTGTTTGTTTTTCAAAGAAGTCAAGAAAACGGAAGACCTGTTATTGCCTAGGCAATAAGTATCTAGTTTATTATTATTTTTTTATTTATTTATTTATTTTTCTTACATAAATAGGGAATAATTCAATATTTAAAGTGACAGTACGGCGCATCTCATCAAAAAACTGACTAGATAAAATTTTCCGACAAGATTTGGAATTTTTTTACTACTCATAAATGTATAAACTTTTACAATTAAATAATTTGGATTATTTCATTAAAATTAATAGTTATTTATGGGACGTAAAAATATACAACGCAATGTGTTCGGGGTTCCACATTCAATGCTATGCACGCATGCGTAGTTTTCATAAACAAAACAGCATGGTTAGAGAGGGAAGCCCGGTAGGCCTGCTACATTGACAAAGTCGACCAAAAATAAAAAGAAACTGAAAATAGAACTTGAAAAAGCAACTTTCCTGACTAAAATTTAGTTTGGGAATTAATATAATCGCAGGATAAGGAAGAAACGGGAACTCGGCGACACTCACGCAGGGCTCTCGAAGGTTCTATTCGACAGGTTTGTTGATACTTGTTATCATTTCTCATTTTTCCATCGCTTTCAAAGAAAAAAAATAGTGTAAACGTAAACTCAACATAAAAATACACCTTTGACTTCTAAACATTGTTGCCATTTGAAATGCTTTTTTTTTTTTAACTGTGCAGAAAAATTTTTTGTTTGACATTTGCCGCGATAACGTATGATTAGTTGATTTTCCTTTCTCGGACCCCAATACACAAAACGTCAACATTTGTACTTTTAATTCTGTTAAATTCTCCTGAATGCAGACTAAAATCTTTACGATTATTATTTTATCAGAAAGTTATGATAATTTGTTTTTGAAAATTGCTTTTACCTAATATTCATTATAATTGTAAACTCTACAGTGTAGGCACGTGCCGTTTTAGAATTCACGTGGTACAAATAAACAGATCTAAGATTGCTGCAGTTCGTACGACCCTTGATTTTCCGGCAGATTCTAATTACGTTAATTTTGTTTGAGTAGAGAATATTTCTGTTTCTCAAACTGCTTACATCAACTTTATACCTTATTTCTTAAAGACATATTGGGTAACTTTGAATGAAAAAGCACACATTTTGCAGCCGTACTGTCGCTTTAAAGCCAAGTTTATTTACTTTAATGTGTTTTAATTATGAAGTATTGAACCATAAATGTTGCCCTATTTCGTTACCACTTGATGTTGCCAACACTTTATGATTTTTTGTGTTTTGTGGTTTTAATTTTTAATTTTACTGCAGTCAGGAGTACAAATATTTTTTATAATTATCAATGATCATCATCTATCTTTAATAAACAATATATTGAAAAAATGCTTGATACTATTTGATGCTTAAAACGTTATGTCTATCAACTAATTACAGACATTTTACAGTCAATAGAGAAAAGTTTTCATCACTTAACACATATTTTTAAAAACAATGTATATACATGTACATGTATATTACACATTGCAAATAATCGTGTTTTGAAGTCTTGAAAATCTGAAAAACTTGCCGTAAATGATAAAAAATATCAAACGACGAACTGATTTACAAACTAAGAATGGGTTATTTTGTGATATAATTTTCAAAACAATGTTAAATAAAATACATATCAGATGTTAGGAGTGCAACACAATAATGTAACATAGGGTCACTTCAAGTAGTATTTTTTGTAAGAAAACTTGTATGTCAAAATTCTCTTTTGGCTTAATTTTAAAAAATTGACTTAAATGGACAAAAAATGATTTGGGGAGAATTTTATTGTTTCATATTTCTTTCATATTAAATTTTTCAAACCAAAATTGAAAAAAATGATGTAAAATAACAATCTAAAATCCAAATTTTTTTCCATATATACAGGAGATGAAATTCAATGAAGGTTTAGTTCTAATCATTTATATCCCTGATACTATTTTGAAGCATAAAAAGCTGTAATTTCTTTTGACTACCGTATAACGGGTATTTTCTGCCGTTGTCCAATTTTTGCGGAATTTTGCGGATAGGACAAATCCGCAAAAATTACAATCGCAAAATATTTTTCAATATTCATATAGATATTTTGTATATGCAATTATGATAAGTGGTGCGTGTGTCTGACAGGGTCCTCATTAACGCAAGAACCTACGTACTGGACGCAGCAAAATTATTTGGAACGCAAGGTTTTTAAAAGCGATGCGTCCGCAGACTCATGAGTGGTCATATCCTCGTTAGCAAGAAAATTTGGGTGTCATCGAAATTCGAAGATTTTAGATGTTAGGATTTATCCAAAACATATTGAATCAGAACCTTCCTGTAAATAATATCATAAGTTGATACAAAAACATCTTTACTTGTACCTATTTCGCAATTATTAATCCGGCCAAACTCCGATAGCTGCAAACAACACATGGTAGCTTTTCTTGTTTGAACACTTTTTAATCTTGTGTTTTATATTGAGACAATAATTACTGCTTGTATACACAGTGTGGCTTGATCGTCTCGTGAATTTCACCTAATGCAGACGACTGACAGGATTAGTTACGGCTCAATGCACATGACACCTGTGATTGTTAACCGTCAACTTTAGGGTACTAGATTATGCAACTGTTTGTTTTAGCTTAAAATCTAAACACCAAATTAATTTTGATGGCAGTTAATTAGAAGCGTATTTTAGAATATGGCTTGGATGCATTTATTATCATTATCTATATATTTAAATATTCTAATAGATCGCATAAAACGTCTGTTAGAATAAAGATTTGTATTGTTGTTTGGGTGGACTGACACTGCATTAATTCATTTCAATTGGTATTCGAAATATTTTTACAAAAACTAACTAAAAGATAGTAGTTTAATTAAGCTTAATAGCTTAATACCAGTTCTCATACAGCTTTGATCAATATGTCTTAATGAATTTATAAACGTAAACATGACAGCGTTCTGATAATTCATGAAGTTTAGTGATCATACCCCGTAAATAAATTTTTGCGGTATAGTGCAACCGCAGAAATTGAAAACGCAGAAATTAATTTGCTACCTTTTAGGGGTTAAATCGCAAAAATTTCCAACCGCAGAAAATACCCGTTATACGGTATATATTTTTGAAAATACGATATAGTGATATTTTCTTTTTTTTCAAATAAGGTTTTACTAATAAAAATTATGAAACTTTTTTATCCAATTGTATATTCTATTGCAACTTCAGGAATTTTAACTAGACCGCATGTACAATATGATGATGTAAGTGAAAAATATGTTATGGGTAGTTGAATTTTTAAAAAAAAAAAAAAAATTCAGTTTGGTGGTCATTTTTTTATTCACCCCTATATAAGCTCAAATACTTAACCATTCTAAGGCGTTAAAGCGGTCAAATTTTCAACAGATATGTGTCAAACGGAAATGCGCGACATTTGCGGAGCTCAGTCTAAAACCAGGCGTGGTCAGACCCGGGGGATGGGGACCGTGGGCAGATTGGCAGCCTTGCTCCAGGACTTGTGGGACAGGGCTAACTTACAGAAGGAGATTATGCAACAATCCAAGGTTTTACCGGGTTGAAAAAAATAGTTTGATATCTTTCGCTTTTTCAAAGCCCTTTAAAGTTCTTATATGTTGTAGATTTACATTTTCGGCATGGGATTAATGTACATTCAGCGCTAGATTACAAATTTTTTCGCGTAAATTGTTTGTACAGTTTTCCTATAGCACACTTTATATATTAAATGACAATCCAAGAAATCAATATAATTTTTTGACTGCGGATTTAACCAAAATAATTTGTCATTCCATGACGTTCTAACACCGCCGAAATAGTTCATATCATATGCACCCGTTTTATATATGCTGTATCTATACATAGTATGAGGTTTATGATCTTTCTTTCTTTAAAAAGCATTATTTTCAGGGCATAAACTAAAGTTATTCTGATAATCCATTTTATTATATGATTGAAAAAATCTTATCTCTCTGATTGGCTGAGATCCAACAATGTAGAAAAAAATACTACGTTATATTCACCTGCACGTGACCTTCGAGTTGAATATAAGGATTCATTTTCTCTACGTTGGTCTAAAAATAGATCAGGAAAGAAGATGGGTGAACAAGGCGGGCGAAGTGCCTATAGTGCGACAAATATGAAGTGAAAAAATAAAATCTCAATTATATCAAAATTTTCTTTGATATTTCATCTAACATTAAAGTATACTTGATGAAAAATCTCAACAATTTACAAAAATCTCACAAAGACTGAAATTATTTGCCTACGAAATAGCATACACACACTAAAGAGGGCAAAAAGGATCATTTTCTCATACTTAAACAAAATTTTTCGATATGAGTGGGTCTTTGCTCCATTTTTTTTAAATTTAATCCTAAAAGTTTGCATAAAAATATACATGTTTTGGTTTACAAAAACATGGAGCAAAGACCCACTATACCTTAAAAGTACACTTTTATGAAAAAGCATTCGCATCTTTCCGAGAAATACTTGAAGTCCATTAAGTCAAGGGTCATATCACAAACATGATTTAAATGCCACTATTCATCAAGGGCTGTTTAGCGTAGTGGTTAGCGTGTTAGTCTCAAATTAATAAGATACTCCGGATTTTTATTGTTAGGGGTTCGAATCCCACGAATATCATTTTATTTTTTAAATAAAAGAATATTTTTTCCGAGATCTTTTTTTCTCAGAAAAGTTTTGTTGATCATAATTTCATAAATTTCAATAATGAGAACTTTACTTTAAATACTTAATTTACAAATTGAATATGATTTTTTAAATATCTGAAGCTATAGGCATTCTGCACGCCTTGTTCACCCATCTTCTTCCAAATTGATACAAATAGTTTTAGAAAGCTATTTCACTTGCTATCGACTTCCAATCAGATGCACATAACATAAGTAAAAATATATAATTTGGAATGGGTTTGGGGGGGGGGGTGTGCAAGGGACCCGCTAACAATTTTTTTTCTGAACTTAAATTTTTACTTCTAATCTAGACTCTGAATATTCATTGAAAGGCTAATTGACCTTAATCTCCACCCCAACCCCAAAACAAAATTTTAAGTTATAAAAGAATTCTCTATGTGTGGGGGTTGATCAAAGATTTTATTAAGCTGTCATTTTCCCTGATAGTACCCCCCTTTCAAAATAATAAGACTGGTTATGTTTATTTAACTCTGCTTCTCTCATTGCATTTGGCTATGACTTCAGCAAATGTAAACAAGTAAGAAGACATGATCTGCTTAACGAGTTCGTCTAATTTAATCATTGAATCATATAATAAAACAATTATTGCTGTTTTTCAGTCAATACTATGATTTAGCCACCTCCTCAGATAGCTAAGTCATCGTATTGACCTCAAAAATGGCAATAAATGTAAAGTGTATTAAAATGGGGAATTTATCATGTTGTTAATTTTGGCATTTATGTCCATCTAGTAAATTCAGTTTCATAAATATATATTAAGATGTTTTGTAATGAAATTGAATTAGTATTGTGGATTGGAAGAAATCTCAAATCATCCAATCGAATCATTTTAAATGTAGCCAATCAGCATTGACATTTCTGCCAATCAAATGATTAGAACTATTAACCAATCTGTACTAATGGAGCAGATGCAAAATATATATAAATACTTTTGGTGTAACTAATTGTTGGAGTTATGTGACTTGGGCTAGATTCCTGGGCTGTGTCGGGAACAGAATTGTTAGTTAGACCACTCAGTTCAGGGACCTAGTTCCCTAGTGTCTTTGTGACTAGCTATACTGTCTCGGTGACTTTAGCTTATATCTGTAACCAAAAGAAATGCAGTGTCTGTGTAACTAGGTAGTGTATCTTGGTGATTTCAGCTTGTGTTTTAGTGACTTTGTGATAATGTGTTTTCAGATAGATGCAGGTTGTGTAGGGAAACAACAGAATTGTTAGTTAAACCAGTCTGCAGCTAAGTGATAAGTTTATAAAGTAAAGTTGGCACAATTGCTTTTAATGTAGTTGATACTTTTGCTGTAATTCGTTGATGTTTAGTTTAAAATTATCATATAGATAGGTTCTAGGAAAAAGTATATATAGCGGATATTTCAGTCAGTTGTTCTGTTAGTGTCCTTGATATTACTGAAGTTGGTTTTGATTTTAAAATATGAACGTGATTCGTAGGAAGAAAACCTGCGCGGACATATTTAATAA
Organism: Saccostrea echinata; assembly: GCF_033153115.1. Classification (NCBI taxonomy): domain Eukaryota; kingdom Metazoa; phylum Mollusca; class Bivalvia; order Ostreida; family Ostreidae; genus Saccostrea; species Saccostrea echinata. The sequence continues at coordinate 28,517,517 of NW_026889765.1, read as the reverse complement.
TCATTTGAGTGAAGTAAAAAAAAAAGTTTTAGTTCTTTTTAATTTTACTTAAGTCCTCTGAACCACCCAGGCTGTGAAGGCGGAGATGACAATGGTTATGAGGCCAGGACTTGCAGTTCCGAGGTTGGTTAATAAATTTAACGGCACTTCCTTGCAATTTCTGAATTTTCTAGAATCAGTTCTTTGAATCTAATATAGTAAACAAAGTTAAAATGTGATATTTTAATAAACACTTATATAGAGTTATATTTTTAATGATGTGTATTAATTGTAGCCCTGCCACAATGAGAGTTCAGACATGAAAACTCTTATAAATCAGCGGGCGTCTGAAACCTGCAGTAGATTGTTAAAGAATAACGTATTAGATTCCAAAAAGTACACATCAGTTGGAAGAATAATGGACTGGCATGGTAAGAAAGAATACAATTTGCTACACTAGACAAAATTGCTAACGCACCACTTGTTATTCTTATTTGTGAATTGATCATTTGCCTGATCGGTACTAGTACATAATATATGCCATCTTTTCCAAAACAGTTGGATTGAGAAATGTCTTCGTGTCATGATAAGACCATAAAAGGACCTTCTTGCCCGAAAACCAATTTCCCTACGTGCACTGCGCACCGTTTTTGCCATGATATGAAGTTGATGATTACCGATGGTGGTCCTTGAGGTTGCGACGGGAAACAGTCTTCCACTTAAAAATCAAATTATATACCCTTATTAACTACCATATCTCTTGGTAGTCACCCAGTGCCTTGGTGTTCCTTCAAAACCCTGTTGCCCCAGTTTTGTGGAACAATCTTGAAATTATTGTGTGGTGCTTACTTAATGTCGTCGCTATCTATAGTAAACATTTTTATGATTGTTGATTCATTTACAACAATTTCTCATTAGAGGAATGAATAATCTTTTAATTGTTTTAATTTTTTACACATTTCTCCAAAGGAGCCCCCTGCAGACACCATACTGACTGCCTTAGCACGCTCTTCCAGGGTCAAACGCCGCATACGGTGTAACTTTTTTTCTGAGTTTTCAGTTAGTACAAACAAAAAGAACACTACCACAAAGAAAAAAAAAAGAAATTTATTCCACCAAAAAAGTATGGACACGATTTTGTTTTTTCTATGAAATGGTGACGCTTAAGTAAACATTGTTGTTATTCATCAGTTAAGACATTTAAATGCTTCATTTTTCATTACAGTTATATAATTATATATCAAAAACATCATAAATAAGTTTTGAAAAGAAAAATATGAATGTATCTAAGTGGTGCGTTAGCAATTTTGTCTAGTGTATACCAGACTTACAGTCTATGGATGAAATCTTAAAGTGCACACGATTTCTTCCAAATGTACATAATAGAGCTGGGCAATAATACCGATATTCCGCTATATTGCGGTACGATGACAAAAAATAGAGTAGCCCCTTCACGGTAACTGCGGTACTACTCTTTTGCAGGGCAAAATAAAAACGTTTGGCGAAATTTTTGTTGACAGATAATCAAATGACGTATATTAAAAAATCACTTTTACGTCACATTTCACCAAACTATATTATTTTGCCCTGCAAAAGAGCAGTACCGCAGTTACCGTGAAACAGTCAAGTACCGATATTCCGACAAAATGTTTGGACTCGGATTTCTATAATAAAATATGAAGTATAAACTGTCAGAATCGTTTGCAATCGTGCCAAACAGTAAAGGAAAAGCTGTTGCAGTGAGTTTATTTTGATGCATAACTGTAATTAAATCAACAAAATATTTTTTCTTGGTCATTTCTCATAGTTATTTACATTCTGCATTTAAATGGAAATTAATAAATTAAGAAAATACCATTTTAATTTTCGTTGAAAATATTGCAATACATATCGCAATACAGTTAGAAATATCGCAATACGAAATCTCTGGGCAATACCCAGCCCTAGTATATAACAACTTACTGTAAATAAAAATTGCAAAAAAAAAATTACCACTATAGAGCATATGAAATGCGAAGTGTCGTGTGAAGCGGTTCCGGATTACACTACTCCAGATTTTACAAGGTTTGGGTTAATGCCCCAGGGTACTCCATGTGAAGGACCCACTGTATTGTTGGAAAAAAACAAGCTTGGCAAAAGAACCTACAGATGTTTGGACGGCTTTTGCAGGGTAATACAGTAATAACAAGCAATTATAACAAATAAGAATAAAATCTAGCACTGCTGAATTTTAATTTTAATGGTTCAAACTGCTGTGATCTTAATATTTTGCTATTATTCTGTATAACCTTAGTTTTTTGGCTGTGACGGTAAGCTTAACGCCGAGTATGATGATTGTGGTGTCTGTAAGGGAGATGGTTCTACATGTGACGTAGTGGAAGGGATTTATAAAGAGACTATTGCACAAGGTAAGATGACATCATTACGACCCTAAAAAATAATTTTTTTTTCTACGTTTCTTATTTAAAGGAAATCTTTGCAAATCTTAAGCTATTTTAAGTAAATTTACTTTAAGAAATTGAGTGTCCCTTACCCTTTGACTTTTAAGTTTCGTCTCTTCTACTACACCTTTAAATCCTGTACCTACCCCCCCCCCCCCCCCCCCAGCTCAGTCAGTAGTCATTAGTCACATAGCATCCTGGCCTGGCAATAATACAGAAGTAAAATAAAAGTTAGAGCTTGGAGTTGCTTTTCTTTATTATATAATAACCATCTTACTACATACTGCTTTCAGGTTCAAGAAACCTTATAACGGAGATACCTGTTGGGGCGTATAACATACAGTTCTGGTTTGATTTTTTTAAAATGCGTTGGAACCTCATAGGTAAGGCCTAAGTGATTAGTCTTTATTGCAAACTAATGTTTTTAGACAAGCCAGAGAAAGTTTCTTCTCCAAAGCAAACAAATGTGTTTTCAGAATCGATTTTTGAGACTCCTATTGTAAAATAATTTCATGTATATATTATATTTTACATTATACAAACTTATAATATTTCATTCCAGAAATCTACAACAAAGACGGACTTGCAATTATCTCTAGCTTGCTTAAAGGAATTTGGGATACGACAAAAAACCCTTTGAATTTCGCCGGAACGTACTGGACTTATGTTTTCTCGAAACAATACGTGTATGCGAAAGGACCAATCACTGAACCTGTCATAGTTAAGGTAAAAGTCGTATCTCAATACCTTTAACTATTCCTTAACATTACTGAAAATCACATTCAAACATTTTTCCAGATGTTCACTACGAGTTGTATGTTTTCAGCACTACCAATACAGGAACAATAAAAATACTGGCATTAGCTTTGCGTATGCTTTACCCAAATATGGTAAGTGGAGAATGTATCTGGAAAATTGCAATAGACATTTTAAAAACATTTTCAATGTTACATAACTGCCTCAGCTTTATGCTAATTTACATCAATAACATATTAGATATATACACCAAGTAAATCATTTTAAGGAAATGAATACAGTATCCAAATGCTTGGAAAGGTAGATTAGTGCGAAGTTTAATTTTGTAAATATGAAGAAATCAAAAAGTTAACCTCAAAAGTCGATTGGAACAATACAAATTAAGAGCAGAGCAAACACGTATCTCTGAAAACATCTGAGGTGGGAACAGGTGCAATGGAGGAGTAAGAATTCCTTGTCAACCGATCACACCCACTGTGTGCTCCTTGTCACGATGAAGGTCATCTGTTGACAATTCATCGTGAAAATAATAGCCTTACAATTTGTATGATAAACGTCAATCAACATTCTACTGAACTTAAGATTGTATTTGCTAAAGAGGTCAATGTATCGACCATAGAATTTGCGAAATGTTGACTTTAACCATACTGTTGATATCCTTGTATAATCAACTTATTTGTCAATAATTTGCCTTGTTTTAGAAATTGCTTGTACATAGAACATGCTCTTTTGTACATGGATACAAACTCATTGTGCAAGTGATAATGGCATATTGCTTCTAAATAAGGAAAGTTGATAGAAAAATTGGAGTCATCTCGTTTACCATAAAGTTTTGCTGTAAGGTTGCCATTAATGTCTTAAAATACAAAAGTATTAAACAGATGCATCCATCAGACTCTATGGTGTCTTTCATTTCGAGTTCGAAGGGATATATCAAATCAACGTAAGAAAGAAAATGATTATTGTTAATAGACAAAAACGTCGTTTCTATATCCAAATGTCGAAATAAGGGCCACAACAGAGGATTTCTTTTTTTTTCATATAGAAGTTCTTAATAAATTCTGCTTTAGATGAATATAAAATAGGTGTGCTAAAAACGGGGCGCAATTAGTGCCCATGTGAATTCCAAAAGATCGTTGGAGGACTTAATCTCCAAAAACAACATAGATATTGTCAATTAGAAACTCAAGCATCTTTTTCATATCAACTTCAGATTACTTATGTGTACTATCGGAATGTTTTTTTTAACAAAACAATTTAGGATATGCCGAATAACTAGGTATGTAAATTTTAGGGATGTCAACGAATATTCGAATATTCATTCGATGAGTTGATATTCGAATATGAATTTAAGATTCGAATATTCGGTGTTTTTCAGATTTCCTAAAAAATTGTGCTGTGATTAATAAATTTTGATTAGAACATTGCTGGAATTGTCCCTGTTTAATTTACTAGCGATCAATTTCGAATGCCTGATTTCTTTCACTCCTTTCTTTTCTTATAGAACTACTAAATTATTTTGTTTTGAGTAAGGTGTTAAAGAATTATACAATAATGCTTTATGTACGATACAAAACGTACTTTTATAGTTTTTATAAGTTAAATACGATCAGATCTAGGATCGAGGACAACAAAATGAAAATCTTCTTAGAATGTCTAAAAGACTTGAAGAGTATACTTATCAAAAAAAATTTAATTGATTATTGAATGAATGTCGGATTAAATAGATTCTGTAATTAATATTGTAAAGGGCTCAATTTCAGAATAAATGTGTAAATTACTTGATTATCTCGGGTTGTACATAATCCTGAATTTTTATATTCATAATCGTGAAATTAATTAATTACCTAGGAAAATTATCATGGAAATATTTGTTTATATTTCAAAATCATTATTTCAAAGATTATAATCATATCCCTTATTTAATTAGGCTGATAATTGTTATCAGTAATTAATTACACGTATTTAAATCTAGACAGTATACGACTATCTAGCCTTTGGTAAGGCGACTGGTTTCTCAGTTGGAGCTACTATAAAAACATTTGTTAAAATTATACTTTTCTACATTTAAATCAATTAGTTATTTCAAAAATAGATATCAATGAAATTATTGTACACCTACAAAAGTCTTCGTACAATTTTACTTCTAATATAAGAATACCTACGCCAAACCTTTCATGAGTGTAGGATGATGCATATTTAAAATAAACAAGATTTTATTTATTATATCGAATATTCGAATATATTCGAATACTTTCATTGAATATTCGAATATGAATTATTGACAAAATTGACATCCCTAGTAAATTTATTTTAAAAAACCACTCATACATGAAAACGCTTTAACTCGACATTTAGATAGATTGACGATGTGTTATCAATTAAAAATAGTTACTTAATTTCATATGTAAACTCAATTTATCCCACTGAACTTGAATGAAAAGATTCCACAGAGTCTGGTATATCTGTTTCATATTTGGATATTTTACTAGAAAAAGACGTTAATTGTAACTTAACAACAAAACTTTATGATAAACATGATGAATTCAACTTTTTTTCTCGCCACCTTCCCTTACTTATGTAGCTATATACTTATCCCCGGCAAATGGGGTTGTGACGGTACATAATGTCGTTTTGTACATATTGTCGTCGGCGACAATATGTACCTACCCTCACTGCACATATTGTCATCCATTGGTACATATTGTCGCCGGCTGAAAAATTACACATGTACATATTGTCGCTGGCGACGTTATGTGCCTCACCCTCACTGTACATATTGTCGCCCCACAGATATTGTTGCTTAAAGATTTATTTTATTGTTTTTTGGCAGTTTTGTGAATGTAGTTTGTGTGTGAATCACACTGACATGTTTCGTATGGTATTTCATGCAGCGTGATTGTGATGGTACATTTTGTCGTCCTGTTCATATTGTCGCCGGCGACAATGTGTACCTACCCTCACTGCGCATATTGTCGTCAATCAGATCATGTCGCATGACAATCCACGGCAATGTTCCATATAAATATGACTAATCGTTGCTTAGCTGTTTTTGAGAAGATAATTTTCAAAGAATTTTCCCATATATTCCCATGTTAAATTTTGATTGCGCATTGTGGCCCCACCCTAAGCCCAGTTTGATTTCAAGATACTTGAATCTGCGTTACCTGAATATGCTTCCATATAAACATCACTAATCACGGGCCTACTGCTTTTCCTCAGTGGTGGGTCCAGAAATTTCTGAACGGAAGGGGGGGGGTGCGGTTCAGAATTTTTTTGACAAGCAAAAAAGAATTTGTATGTAAAGTGTGTAACTGTATATGTTGAGTAGATTATTTACATCGTAATTATGAAATTTTACCTGTGGACTAAATTGAGAGTATGCACAAGTTAAACAAACAGAATTTAACAAAGCAAAAAAAAATATAATCAAACCACCGGGGGGAAGGGGGGGGGTGCACCGGTGCTACATCTGTCTGGTTTTTGAGAAGATTTTTAAAAGATTTACTGTATATATTCCTATGTAAAACTTTGATCACCCATTGTGACCCCACCCTACCCCTGGGGTCATGATTTGAACAAAATTGATTTTGTTTTTGTTTGTTTGTTTGTTGTTATAATGTCCATCTCGAGAATTTTTCATTCGTATCAGGTATGTAGACGTCACCACTTGCTAGTGGAGGGCTGCAAATTTAGACCTATACTTGGCAGTCAGGGTCATTGAGCAGTGAAGGATCATTTTCGTGCCAGCACCTCAAAATTGAACGCTATGCAATGAAGCTTTCACATTAGTATCATCTCCTCTGACCCAGTAGTTCTTGAAAAAAAGATTTTGAAAGAATTTTTTTCTAAACATTAGAAATGAAAAACTGTGATCACTTTTCGTAGCCACACCCTTCCCCCGAGGGACATGATCTGAAAAAAAATGAATCTACACTTCATAATGAAGCTTTCGCATAAGTTTCAACTTTTCTGACACAGCGGTTCTTGAGAAGATTTTTAAGAGATATCAGTAAATTTTCACTAATTCTTAACTACTTCCCTTGAAAGAGGACATGGCCTTTCATTTGAACAAACTTGAGTCCCCTTTATCCACGGATGCTTTGTGGCAAGTTTTGTTGAATTTGACCCAGTAGTTCGTGATAAGCTTAAATTGTGAAAAGTTTACAGACAGAGAGACGGTCAGACAAAATGTGATCAGAAAAGATCATTAGTACTGAACGAAAAAACCTAATACATGTATTCAATCTCCAAGTATGTATTACAAGAAAAAAGAATAGGCTGATTTATCAGATATCTCAAGAATTACGGTATCTTGACATATCATAGTAACGTACATCAATCTTGGACACAATTTTCTGACTAAAAATTTTCTCTCTACAGTATTGCGAGTAATGCTGTCTGTCTCCCTCTATGCGTGTGTGTGTGTTTGTCAACCTTTCTCAAGTAAATATTCGTCAAAACAATATATCGACGACAATATATGCAGACCTTGACTGTACATATTGTCGCCGACGACAATATGTGCTGGTGCTTGACTGTACATTTTGTCGTCCATTATGCAGGAGGAAAATAAGGCTCGTCTCGGTACAAATTGTCGCCGGCGACAATATGTACCGATGGACGACAATATGTGCAGTGAGAGTAGGTACATATTGTCGCCGCCGACAATATGTACAAAACGACAATATGTACCGTCACAGGGGTTTATGGCCATTGACAAATAACATGTTGAAACAAGGATATCAACAGCCTTGTTAAATTAATCATTTTGCAAAATCTATGATCGATATTATGACCTTGTCAGCAAATACAATCTGTCATAATTCGAATGCTGATTGACGTTTTGCATATAATAATTGTTAGGCCATTAGTTACACACGGAATTGTCTAGTGTTAACAATTGTCTACTCTAACAACTTGCTTAATCCTCCGTGGAACCTGATCCCACCTCTGATGTTTTTAGAGCTTTGTGTTTGCTCTGCTCCCGATTTGTATTGTTTCAATGGACTTTTGAGGTGATTACTGCTCGTTTTCTCTATAATTCATTGGTAGAACATTAACTGGAACCCGCTATGTGTCTTTGTTTATAAGGGTTTTTACGTAGTTTAGGAATCCAGTGTAGGTTTGGTAATTCAAATTCAATATGATTGTTGGGAATAATAAAACTATTTTAAACAGATTATTTTGAAGAATTTCCTCTTTAGGAATGGAACTTTGAGTATAAATTGAATTACTACTTGCAAAATTAAATGCAAGTTCCTGTCGCCCGCACAGAATATTTTAAAGTGTTTGCGCTGGACTCGCAGCATAAGGAGTTGATCCTGAAGTCGTGGATTCAAATCCACTGTCCAACGTAGAGATCGGTCATTCGGATGAAACCGTATAAAACGACGTCACGTAGAATCTGGCACACAAAAATCCCCCATTGCTCAAAGGCTGCAAGTGCCGAGTACAGGTCTAAATTTGCAGACCTTCACCGGCAAGTGGTGGCATCTCAATATGAGTGAAAAATACTCAAAGGGGCATTGAAAAACCAAATAAAAAAGTCCAATTTCCTTTAAAATATAATGAAAATTGCCTCTCATGTGGAATTTCTGTAGGGGAAATCCTAGTCTAGAGTCATTTCTCCATGTAGGAAATCTTGCTCCAAAGCTACTTTTCCGGGGGGGATATCCTACTCTACAGCCAGTTTTCCGGGGGGGGGGGGAATCATTTTTGAGGGGAAAGGGGTAAGTGTAATCTGGTTCCCATTGATCAAACATTGAAAATGCCAAATAATATCGTGTATTGAAGCGGAACAAAGTGCAAACTTTATCTATAACTCATCAAGAATAGCTCACATACCAAAAATCAGCTCCATATCTACAAGCATTTAGAGGAAAAAAAATACGGAAACACCTTAGAAATTTATATTTAAAAAACTTGATTCCGTCAAAAATGATTGAAGCGGAATGAAAAGCAAACTTGATCTGTAACTCATCAATGTACACTCACATACGAAAAAACAGCTCAATATCTGCAAGCATTTTCACAGGTATGGGACTAGTAAGTGACTTAACGAGGTTCGCTCCTGAGCTTTTGAGCAGATTTTTATCTTAACCTATATTTCAAAAATTCTGGATAATGTTTTAATTCTAACAATAAATTTGGATTCTACAATACCAATTCAACTATATTCAGTTAAAACTTTATGATTAAATTCCATACCAAAAGCATTAAGTGAGGAACTATATTTTGTGGCGGAAGGTTTTATAGAAGAAAATGATCATTTTTTCTCTTTATAAGTATTTAAAGTAAGTTAAGTTTGGATTCCTATTTTTACATGCAGTCTGCACAAAGAGTTATTTTGAGCAAAGAACTGTTTTATACTGGTCCTAAATTATATGTTAAATAAACTGTCATGAATTCTATCAAAATATTTTATAAATATAGCAAATATATTGTGAAAATCAAGAAAAAAATAGCCCTTATTTAAGCTTAAAATTGGAACTATTTTAGTAATATCTAAAAATTAACATCACAGACTCCCACTTTTAGTTTTCTTTTCTGAATATATAAGATACTTTTTACCATTCTTCTTAAATTCGGTCAAATGTCATTACTTTCAAATGATTTTTTTGCTTGTTAAATTTTTAATGCCAGAAAAATGAATTTTTTGAGTGCAAAAAGGTCAAATAATTGAACATGCGGAGTAATTTGAAATTTTTTTCGTTGTCACAAATTTTAATGTGTCTATTCAAGGTGAAATAAGACTATGTTTGTTCCCATAATTTATTTGAAAAAAAAATATTGGAGGAAAACTTTAAAAATTGATTTATGTGTAAGACGTTTTTACAGTGCAAAAAGGTCAAACTAAATGCTCTTTAGCTCCAAAAGAAGCACATTGACCCCCCATTTCTGTTTTAATTTTTAATTAAGCTATGTGTGTAATTTCTAAAAATATACTTGATAAAAAATTCTCATTACTTTTGATGGCAGGATCCAACCCCCTTAAGGTCATTGATATTCACTATATTTTTTGAATGACGCGTTCAGCAGGACACTCAGGAGGAATACATTTCAGCTGCTCGATATGTATGCACTGTACATTTTTAATGGGTTTTTTTTTAATTTTTTTTTTGTATCAAAAAGTTATATTATTTCTTTTGAAGCTAAGACTTGTCAAGGACAATGTGCTAATGGAGGATTGTTTAACACAAAGATCTGCTCCTGTAACTGTCCCAGTGGGTTTTATGGTAAGGTTATACATATATATATGTATATCTTTAATTTTCAGTTGCATGGTTTATAACAGAATTTTCAACAAAACATGGGACATAGCATTATGGCTAAAGAAATTTAAATTAAATTCGTTGTTCGAAATATAATGTATCCCTTACTATTACAATGTCATGTAATACTATTTTATAGAGAGAGGAGTAATACATTGGACATAGTTTAACCAAAAGCACAATAAAAACTATTAATAAAAGTGGATAAATGCCAATATATTAAAAAGATCCTTGAGTAACTTTTATTTATTACGACTGATTTCTTCAACAGGAAACGACTGCAGGAGTCGCTGTAACACATACTGCTACAACGGAGCAACAGTTGATCAGTCCAGCTGCGCATGTCAGTGCAAAGAACACCAGACCGGAAGACAGTGTAAATGTGAGGAAGGGTACGGCGGTGAAGACTGTAAAACGAAATTATAGAACAACACAGCTGACTCATGTAGATAACAATAAAAATAAAACGTTTTCTTCCCTTTTTGTCTATTTTAGTGTAATTTTTATTTTAACTGTCATATATTGATTTCCTGTGATTGCAATTAAACAAAAGACAGCTAACTAAAGACAGCTGTACTTAATACCATCTAGCTTTAACCACTTGAAGCAGTTGAAACAGCTACATGTGTACAAAACTTTCATAACGAAGTCTGACACTTCTTCAGGCCTTTGCCATAAAGGTCTGGATTTGTAGTTAATTCAAAGGGTTCCCCAGCGTGCACATAATCTGTTAAATAATCAGATGATACACTTGAAGTCGATGTCAGCGGTGGTGGTAAAGGGTCAGAACAATTACCATGAACAGTCTCCTAGCTCTTATTTCAGCATCCCATATTTAACTAGAAAAAGACGTTAATGGTTTCCTAACAACAAAGCTTTATGATAAACATGATGACTTCAACTTTTCACTCGTCATCTTCCCTTACTAATGTAGCAATAATATACCCTATCACTTGTACATATGGGTTTATGTCTCGCAGTTGATTCGATACGCAAAAGCGTGCTCTACGTAGGAACAATTTCTAAAACGATGCAAGCTATTGAAAAACATGTTGATGAAACAAGGATATCAACAGTCTTGTTTGAAGTCGTAATTTAGCAAGTGTTATGGTCGTCGATACAATGACCTTGTCAGCAAAAACAACTTATCATTAAGTCAAATGCTGACTGACGTTTTAGTTTACATACAAATTGTTAGGCCATTATTTACACATTGAATTGTCTACAGTTTTTTTTTCTTTTTTACCCGATCATGACAAGGAGCACACGGAGGGTTTGACCGGTCAGCAGGGGATGCTCACTCCTCAATGGCACCTGGTCCAACCTCTGATGTTTATGGAGTTCCGTGTTTGCTCTGTTCCTTATTTGTATTGTCTAAATGAACTTTAAGCTTGAATACTGTTCATTTTCTCCGTATTTCATTCATTACAAACGGTCTGGTCTGATATTCTGTGCCACCAAGGGATAGCTAATGCTATAATAGACGAAATTTTGAAGAAGACACAACCTAATGAAGTGGCCCTGTGCTTATGATGCTGTACCATGCTGTTTGTGTCTGTTTTACTTTGCTATTTTGTTCATCAAGAAATCCCTTTTTAACTGTAGACTAAGATACACTTGCTTCCAACAGCCGAATCTTTTTTTGTGTTGTGCATTATTCAGACACGGCGTTTCTGATTGATTAGCATCGAAATTCTCAGAGAACAAAATCAAAAGTTTATAACCCCTTCTTTAGTGTGAATCCTGTGAATGTAAGTCAACTAATGGAAAACAGGTTTTATAGTACTAAATGTCTGCAGAATGACTGTCAAGTTGAAAATTGCATGTGATACAGTCTCGCCACTATTGTTCTCAACCTCCATTTTAACAATTTAAAAAAAAAAAAAAATCATTCGAAGCGCTTTATCATATTTGGCAAAATGTTTAATCATACTATCATCTTTGTTCAAGATTTGCTGTAACTGAACCAAAAGTCTAATTGAGTTATGCTAGTATTTACGATTTTTATTTTTTTAAAAACTCTATAGTGTTCGTAATAATCGATTAAAGGCAACGAAGTGAATAAAGGATTCGAAGAGACCTAACAAAGGCCATAAGACACAATCCTAATAAAAGATAGTCAAGGTAGGTGTACATGAATTGGCGTATTCAAAATTTAGCGCAATTACTGGGTATGGAGTTGTTGGCGAAATCATGAATTAGCGCTATGCATGTCCGTACCGTATATTATATTTATAAATGATTTCTTAGCGGTATTCATGAATTAGCGCATCGTTGTCTGCGCCAAAGCCGCTAAAATATGAAGCCCGCTTTTTTAAGTACACATACAGTAATTAAAGATCAATTTCTGGTATGTCCCAAGGATAGCCTAAAACGTCAGCCCATGGACGAAAATAAGTGTAATATTCAAAACTGTTTTAGAATACTATCCTACTCTTAATGTAGATCTTGGGGTCAGCTGTTGCAGAGTCTGGCGATGCGTTTCTTTGACGGATATGCCTATCCATTTCGTCCATTGCAAATTAAATGGGCTCAAATCTGGCTATTTAGAAAGCCAAGGCAGGAACAGATGCTTTGTCTTTGCAAGAGTGGAATGCAATTGTCAGACGAGCCGTTTGTGATTTTGTTTGGTCAGACTGAAATATGGCTCTACGTTGGAAAGACCTGTACAGGGAGGACATCATCAGAGTACCGTTATGCAGTCAAAGTCCTCTGAATATGAACAAAATGGTCCTGTTTGTTTGCAATACCGTTGCCAATATCATAACACTACCACCACCAAATGTATCAACCTCCATGAGGCAGTCTTCTGCAAAAGTTCATTACGAAGCTTATGAACCCTGACTCCTCCATCAGGTTTTGCAGTAAAAAAAAAAATCTGGACTCACATATAGCTAACTCAAGTGTTGAGCCATAATCTGTTGGCCTGAGACCTTTGAAGTCGATATTGGTGGTAATTGTGGTAATTAGGGGTTAAAACAATGGCATGGAGTAGTCATCCGGCTTTAATTCCTGCATTCCGTAGTCATTTGAAATGGTCTTTAAGTTGTTTAATATTCTGTGTAATGCTGTAGACGACTTCATTGTGGAACGTTGATGAAGATGGTGCAATCAAATGAAGCGATCGTTGTGTTGTTGATGTCTTGCGTGGCCTGCCATACTTTTAGTACCATGTAGTGTTGGTAACTGTTTTATGGGTGAGATCTGGTGCTTTGAGCAATATTAAAACCTTTTGCAACTGTAGACTGTGGCACACCTGGTTCTAGTAGCCCAATCTCTTTCGTGTTGTTCATCCTTTGGATATGCAGCATTTTTAAATACAATGTAGGTCATTTTTCAGAAGTACTAAAAAAAAAAAAAAAAAAAAAAAAAAACCAGAGGCCTAGATAAGTAGGGGGTTCTCAAGTTCGATTCTCATTCCTGTCTTAGAAATTCATTGTGTATTTGTTCCCTAGCTCCTTCCGTTCGCTTATTGATAAGCAAGAAAATTGCGTCTAAGATCTAGTCCCACAAACGAGTAAGATAAAAAATTCCTACAAATGGGTAAGTCATTTGTCTTTGTTGTCAAACGATTTTATGAAATACCATTGAAACCATTTAAGGGGGTATCTTGAATCTTGAATTCTAAACCAGTAGCATGCATCAGTAGGAGCAGAATTTAAATTAACTGAAATTTACTTAGAATTTTTTAAATTTTGTTTTCAGAAAGATTTAATGCTGTTTTGGCCAACTTTGGAGGTTGATTTTATAGTTGCAAGTAATAAATTTTAAGGTTAAAATGCAAAATTGAAAAATTTAGACCAATATCACCGACGGACACCTCGGGTGATCTTGTGTTAAATTTTACCATAGACATATAAGAGACCCTCTCTTATATGTCTATGATTTTACTCATCACCCGTGTGATGACGACGAGAACACCCGTGAGTATCCGACGATGGATAAGTACAAGGTATAGAATAACTATTAAGTATTGTTTTTTTAATGTAACTTTCTCCGGGAAATTGTTTTCTCCTAAAGTTTTTATTTAAATCCTGAACATAACCTTTGTTCGGATATACTAGGTATTCGTTCGGACGAATTAGAAATTTTGTTCGGACAAATTAGATATTTGTTTGAAAGAATTGGAAATTTGTTCGGACAAATTAGAACGAATTTCGTCCGAAAAATAAATTGATATTTTTCATCTGGTCCGGACATATAATAGACAGGGTTTTAATTTTTTGGGGGGAGGGGGCGCTCGAGGTGTGTATAGTTTCTCCCTCCATTGCACCTGATCCCCCTCTAATGTTAGAGGTCCATGTATGGGACACTCGTTTCAATGTATTTGGGGCGTTAAATTCGAGGCGCTCGAGCTCGATCGTGCCAGTGCATATAAATAAGGGAGAAAAGAGGTAAGGGGTAAGGAGAGAAATGACAGTAACCAAATTTAAAAATTTTGAGACATTTTGCAATAACAAAAACTATAGTCGAGGTGTCACCAGCTAATTATAAACAATTAATTATACATATTATACAATGTCATTATGTAGGAATTTAAAAAGTGACAAAGACAAAAAGAAAAGTAAAGTCCAAAATCAAGTCTGTCATAAATAAGTGAAATCAATTCATGTACTATAGCACATGCATTTATAGTTTCATTGCCATATGTTATAACAAAACTTACGGTTAATAAACAATAAATTACAGAAACAAGTGTCTGTGTACCACAGACATTTAGCACTGTTTTTATTTTCTATATAAAGAACATATTTGGGGACTGAGATCTAAAATTAAAAGCTTGATACAATTTTAATTCACGCTTACCCGTGTAAATAAGATCGGAATCGGAATTAGCATAATATCGAAAACAATGGCGGGAAGTATGGACGACTTTGACGAAGAAGGGGATGATTTGTTAGCTTCTTTCGTCGAAAACAAAGATGGTTCGTGATTTATTCAATGATGCTTTAATTAATAGTTTGCAATAAAAGGAAATGCAGTCATGATAAGTATCTTTTCACGATATTCAAAACTTAATATGTTTTACGGTGTGACCGTTGGGGCGAGCGCAGTTGTACCATCAAAAAGCTATATAGCAGCTTACACTTGTAACGTTGATCCCCCTCTTCAAACGCCAAACCTCACGAGACACAGTCTAGACTGTGACGTCACATGACGTCGGAATTTACGGAGACAGCCGAGCGTCTGGTTAAACGAGACTAAAGATCTTGTGCAATAAAATTGAATAATAAATGAAATACGTTGTAGAGTAGATGTAATTATTTTTTGTTTCTGTTAAACTCTCTCAGTCTCTGCAAAGAAAGAAAAGTAAACTTATCTCTCGGTAATGAATGATTATCCTTGGTCTTTTGTATGTTTTGTAAGAATTTCGCATGGAACCCTGGTAGCGAAGGAATTCTGGGAATGTTGCACCAGAAAATTTGCCTGACATATGTACAGATTTCATTCCGAATTTTCTCTGTTCTTACATGTTAGTCTTTTGAGCTCGCTGCGCTCGCTATTAGTGTAGATTTATGTTGTGATGGTTGTCTTTTGGGTACTACATACATTATCCTGATTGATTATAGGATACGATATCAGAGAAATGTTGTTTTTGTCTCAGATTATATTTAGCGTACGTGTGTTACGCTTATAATGAATGAATGAGGTTTTCATTGGTCATTACAGGGATTTTACACTGCCCCGTGTAGGACCTAAATATACAGGCCCCATTCCCAATTGCCAAAAAAACTCCCTTTTCCCGAAAAACTGAACTGTGTGTACAATACTACCACCTGTCAAAATAATCAGTACACAGTACAATGATTGTGGGCAGTACTTGCAAGGCAGGGACCTATATACTAACGGGACAGGCAACTCCTTCAGCGCCATGTTTATTTACCCAAAACGGCACACACAACACTGCAAGTTTTTCGAACTACTTTTTTTCCCAGTAAAAAGCTTGTTTTCTGATTAATGTAATCTGTTATTTTTGTGTATTGGAATGGATATTTAATAAATTTTAAAGCACATATTATAAAATAATTTAGAAATTAAGTAAACAACCACCAAAATTGGCGATTTCTCGGAAATACGGCTGATCAGGGATACACACTGATTTTTAAATAAACATAATTACTTCTAAGATTAGGAGTAAAAACATTGCTAATAACAAATCTTGAATAATTTTTTGACAGATAAATTAAGATTTTATTCTGAAATATTTGATAGCAAAAGAGTTATATTTAATTAAAATTGACTTACGAAATCCCGCAACTTACGAGGTATTGCGAGAGTTGCCTATCCCGTTAGTATGTAGGTCCCTGGCAGAAGCAGAAGAATTAAGGAATGAATTTAATTTTAAGAAACTTGGTTTTTGTGATGAATTGATTGGCAGATTGTTTTAAGAGCCATTCAATGACCAATAGTTTTGAAATAAAAAAATAATTTTATTTAAACATTAGAGTTTATTTCTTGAAAAATTGTCATGGGTTATAATATCCAATATGGGAAAAAATGGCTTTAAACATGTTAAATTCCCAATTCCAGGAGCCTAGACCCCATTCCCAGTGCCTGGGAAGGTCAAGCAACAGGTTGGGCCGATGGCCCCACTGTTCATAAAATGATGGGGCCATTTTGAAATTTAAGGGGTCGAGGGGAAATATATTGGGGCCATTCTAAAATATATGAAAGTATGATGCTATATGATAATGCATATATCTCTGACAACAAAATTTAGGAAAATAAAAAAGAAAAATGCGATAGGAATTGACAAGTCATATGACATTGACTAGTGGAAATGATTTTTCCATTTCAAAGAACTTCAATCATTCGTCATCTAGATTCTAATCAACTTGAATGTGTCTAGAAAAATTATATTTAAACCAAAAGCACAATTTTTTAACTATGCCGATTTAGAGATCACGGGACAGGCCAAGATAAGTAGACTTCGATTGGTAAGGTTTTACATTGTAAGGTATATTTTCCATGTGCGTGACTTTCATAAGGCTGTGGTCAACCGTCGAAAACAACTTGACACTTACGAACCACATGGAAAGAAAACTATGTTTCTTTGCCAGTGGATGTCAATATGCCGAATGATGGTTCTGATTTTATTATATGATAATCACAGATTCCATCTAACTTCGATGAAGAATACCAATAGCGCCGACTGCGATGAGCTTACAAAGTAATAAAACATGCGTGCCTGCATTTTGTGGGGCATGGCGCAGCACACCATTATTTCATTGCGCCATTTTTCGACAGTATGCGCATATGGTGCATGGCACGGCCCCTTCCCAGGCCCTGCATTCCCAAAATGGTGTGGATATGTGTGATAATTAATCCCTACTGATTAAGCTTAAGACAATGCCCTTATAAAGCACAGATATTTATAAAGGATGCAATAATATCTATATAGTCTTGCCGTTTCTCTAGAATCACACGTTTTCTACTGTCATATCAGTAATAAGGGCACCACAAAGCGGAGCATCCCCTCGCAAAGAGCATATCTGTAAATCAAGACAGCATTTGACATTGATCCCGATGCAAATTATGTCACTTCCCTTTTGCACAAGGACAAACTAACACACAAACACAAAAGAGCATTGCTATATCCCTTTCAACTCCATTGCGAGGGGATAATAACATATTTTTAATGTGTAGAAGCTTTTAATTGTTCGATGATTTTTACCAGAATGATGATAAGTTTCTTGAAGCTGATATGTATTCTTGTGTGCATGGTATATTGTTCATTGAAAAATCTATGCATTGAGTTCAAATGTTAGTTTACATTCTTGAACAATTCATTCTAATGACATTAATGTTTACTATTTAATTGATGTGAAGTGTATGTAGTATATATATTATAATTTATGTTTAGCAAATATTTGACTCGGTATCAAAATGAAAAGATTGTTGGGTTTTTTTTTTCAGATCTGCAAAACAATGTCCCAGTGGATTTTCCATTTCCTTTTGAAGCATATGACATTCAGAAAAAGTTTATGGAAAATCTGTACCTCAGTCTGGATAAGGGACAAGTGGGGATATTTGAGAGCCCTACTGGTACTGGAAAGTCCCTCAGTCTTATCTGTGGGGCACTGAAGTGGCTCAAGGATTATCAGGTCAATCAAGTTATTGTTTCTGACTTTACCATCATTTTGAATGAAAAGTCAACATTTGAAAAAAAAAGACAAATTAATGATCAACCACTCATGCACTCACTTTATATAGGATCTTCATAATATCCTTTGTAAACATTTAAAACTGTGCTGGAAGAGCTGAAGTCTGATTGATTAGATTTTTTGATTTTACCTCATTGTATGTAAATATTAAGTTGTTAGACCATACATACTGTATATTATTAATGCACTTTGTATTGTTGTTTTACCTCTTAATTCTCAATACCTGGTTACGTTAAGTGGTAAGAATTTTTTTTTTCAGGAGAAACAGAAGAGGGATCTCGAGGCTTTGATTGCAGAGGAGGAGAAATCATGTACCAGCTGTGATGGGTATGGGTGTGCTGTAGTTTTAATACTTGTTCAAGATTTTGTTCCATTGAATTTTTCTTGAGACTTGGAACCTAGTTTGTAAGTTTTTTAAAGTTGGGGCAAGATTGACTTGTTTGTTAAGAAGGAATATGTAAAGATATGTAAATTTTATGTTGAATAAATACAATACATGTATTTACTGCTTTGAATGTTAGTATGCTCCTGATATCTGGTTAGATGCAAATACTATAGAAAGATTATTTTTGCCTTTTTCTTACCTTTTTACACTTGCAAACAATTTTGCTCCAGTTTAAATTATCCCAGGCATGGCTTTGTTAAAAAGATAAGTCAGTCTTCTTCAAATTCACCCCATTTACAGGGGTGTGCAGTTAGCATCGCCCGACGCCCGGGGCTACCATTTTCGGGGGTCGGGCTAGTGGTTTTCTGCACAGAGGTAACCCCTTGGGCTAGTAGAAATTAAAACTACAATTGTAATACATGAAAAGTACAACCGGTAATTTCACTCATTTTTTTGCTCTTAAATTCCTAACCAGTGAAAATTTTCCAGGCTGCATGCTCCTATTGTCCATAAATCTCCATAATCTTATCCATTTTGCAGTACTACCTGACTTATTTACTTCAAAAAACTATCGTTTTTTTTTCGTAATCCGAATTTCCTCCATTCCTTTGTTTATGGTAAATACATGCAGATATCTCATTGAATTATTTACAAACACTCAATCAACTGAAAGGTAAGTGTTATGCAATTAAAACAAAATATATTTCCAGTGTATTTAATGATTTAAGTATGTTAAGACGAAAACAAAATGATTTTTGCTTTGTTTTAGATGAGCTAGTGCAATGATCAGAAAAAGGGAAGATTTAAATTCTTTTTCATTTTCTATCATAATCATTAATTTATATATGATTAAATTTCACTAGTGAGAATTAAACTTTAATTTTAAAAAGAATTACCTTCAGTTAGTACCCTGACTTTTTCAACAATTAACTTTTTTTCAATATTAGTTTTTAATTTTTGCCTCTATATTTGGGCTAGTAACTTTTTACTTGGAGTAGTAACTTTATTGCTGCCACTAGCCCGTGGGCTAGTACTTGAATTTTTTAATTGCACACCCCTGATTTAAAATTAGCCTAGACTACAAAATGATTTTAAATTTTCCCAGACACAGTCATTCAAGAGACAAGTCCTTCTTTGAATTTGTCTTATTTTAAATTCAAAGAGGGTGAAGGGGGTATGAATAAAAAAAAAAAGTGACAAAAATTTCATTGTTTACCATATATATATTGATCTACACATTTCTTCGAATGAACATGACACTGAGTTTTAAGAATTTCTATGGTACAACTGAGCAAACCATAATAAATTAAGTGACTTTACATTAAAAGGGTTTCTGGTGAGTTAGACTGGATAACACAGTTTGCAGTAAAGAAAGAGAAACAGGAAAAACTTGACAGCGCAAAACAAAAACAACAAAAACTGGAAAAGCAGGAGTCTAGATTGTTAGAAATAGGAAAGCAAAAACAGTACAGAAAACGTAAACGAGACCCCCTGGAGGAGGAATTCGAGGAGTTGATGAAGGAAGCTGCTCCTGATGTACAGGCTGCATACCTTGAGGAGATTGACAAGGTCAAAGGTCAGGAGGTGGATCAAGGGGATGATGACTTAGTGCCCGAGGATTATCATAGCGATGAAGAGGTCAAATCTGAGGATGTATCAGACAGTGAGAACAGTGAGGAGGAGGTGGATCATGTGACTAAGATATATTACTGCAGTCGTACACATTCTCAGCTAGCACAGTTCGTCCGCGAGATTGTCAAAAGTCCTTACGGTTCTAACACCAGAGTGTTGACTCTGGGATCAAGACAAAATCTGTGTGTGAATGAAACAGTGAAAAAACTGAAGTCTTTATCTTTAATGAATGACATGTGTCTAGATTTACAGAAAAATAAAAGTAAAAAGATTGACAGGGAACCTAGTGGTGAGGCAGTCAGGAAGAGGAGGGAAAAGAATGGCGGGGGGTGTCTGTATTACCGACAAGAGACGATGGAAGACCTGGGGAATCGGATATTGACAGAAATTACAGATGTGGAACAGATTGTTAAAGCAGGTCAGGCCTGAGTTATCAGAACTCACATAGTATATGACATTATCAAAGTACAAAGATGCATGAAAAGAGAAAATTATGTGACATTATGATTTTAGTGTTACATTAAAAATAGCAAACTCAAAAATGTTAATAACATTGCCATGTACAATGTACACAAAAGTCTGTTTATATAGACCCACTTTATATGTACAATATAGCTTTAAATCATGAATTTTATTAAGGCTGTTAACAAGATTGAATTCCTTGTAAAACATATATACTTTGTTGTCAGGTCGCCAGATGAAGGCCTGCCCTTACTACACTAGTCGTCTGTCTATACCACTAGCTGAGGTAGTGGTATTACCATACAATATTATCCTACACAAGTCGACACGAGAGGCCAGTGGGATTCGTTTGGAGGGGAATGTGGTACTGATTGATGAAGCCCATAACCTACTAGAGACCATTAACTCTGTATACAGTGTCACAGTGACTGGGGCCCAGTTAACCAAGGCCCATAGTCAGCTCAGTCAGTATGAACAAAGGTAGGTATACTGGAACCCATTTAACCAAGGCCCATAGTCAGCTCAGTCAGTATGAACAAAGGTAAGTATACTGGAGCCCAGTTAACCAAGGCCCACAGTCAGATCAGACAGTATGAACAAAGGTAAGTACACTGCAGCCCAGTTAACAAAGGCCCACACTCAGCTCAGTCAGTATGAACAAAGGTAAGTATACTGCAGCCCAGTTAACCAAGGCCCACAGTCAGTTTGAGAAAAGGTTAGTATACTGGAGTCCAGTAAACCAAGGCCCACAGTCAGTTCAGTCAGTTAAGCATACTGGAGCCCAGTTAACCAAGGCCCACTGTCACCTCAGTCAGTATGAGCAAAGGTAAGTATACTGGAGCCCAGTTAACCAAGGCCCACAGTTAGCTCAGAGAACTGTAGAACTTTTTTTTTTACATTTTATATGTTGTAATATGGGGGTTTATTTTTTAACTCAAATTATACAACCTTTATAAGGTATAGCTTTCGTAATAAGACAATTGCCTAATAAACCCTTATATGTTTTGAAATCCATGAAAATTGGCCCTCAAGAAATATAAATGCACAATGATTCCAAATACATCTTTAGCTTGAATTTGATGTATACATCATTGAAACTGCAAAGTACATGAGATATAATTGTATTTAAAAAATGGTTATTAAATGTATTGCAGATTCAGATCCAGATTGAAGGCCAAGAATTTACTGTATGTCAAGCAGATTCTGTACATACTGAACTGTCTGGTGAGATTTCTGGGTGGGAGGGCAGACATAAATGGAGCAAAACAAAGTGCTGGGAAATACGAGACCAAAGTGCTTACTGTTAACCAGTTTCTGTCAGAGAGTGGGTTTGACAATATTAACCTGTTTAAGATTTTACAGTATTGTCGAAAAAGCCAAATTTCCAAAAAGTTAAACGGTTTCCTGGAGAAACATCCGAACAGTGAGGTCAGTGTGGCAGCAGAAAAAGCCAAAGAGAAAAACATGGGAGTCGCCGGTTTCTTGAAGGAAATTACGCAAAATGTGGAGAGTTCAGCTTCAATGGAAGAAATGCAGAAGACAAATGCTTACAAGGGAAATGAGGAATCTGGGGTCATGAGGTCCCCATTGATGCACATTGAAGGATTTTTTGCCTCTTTGACAAGTGCGGATAAAGATGGCAGAATTGTGCTAACCAAACAGCCATTAATGAGCAACTGTTCCTTGAAATTTTTGTTGATGAACCCTGCTGTTCATTTTAAGGATGTGCTCACCCAGGCTAGGTCAGTCATAGTGGCAGGGGGAACCATGCAGCCCATAGATGAATTTAAACAGCAACTGTTTTTTGCTGCAGACATTGGTCCAGAGAGAATTCTGGAATATTCATGTGGTCATGTGATTGCATCTGATCATCTATTTGCTCTAGCCATGAAGTCAGGACCAATGGGGATAGATTTGGATTTTACCTTTGGTTCAAGAGAAAACTCAGCTCTTTTGAATGAACTTGGGTTGATAGTTAGTAATATCTGTGGCATTATTCCAGGAGGTCTGGTCTGTTTCTTCCCCTCGTATGATTACCAGAACCTTGTTTACCAACATTGGCAGAAATCAGGCATTCTCACCAAACTAGAGAGGAAAAAGAGGATCTTTCAGGTTTCTATTATTTTTATCTATCTTTAAGAAGTTTCTCATAATGAAGATTGATCTACTGGTGCAGATTTGCAACGATACTAAGATTTTGATTTTTGCAGAATTTGAGAATGAAATTTTAGACATCATAAACTTCAAGTATTAAACAATTGAGTAAAGAAAATTAGTTATAGCATAGTTTGTAAAGAAAGAAAATTTTATTAAATGTATACATGTTGCACTATATTAACACTAGTACAATAAGATTTGGATTAAGCAAAAAATTTGCTCAGTTCTTTTTAAGTTCTGCTTATTTTATGTTGGTAAATGGTTGGTTTCTTAGGAGCCTAAACTGTCCAGCCAGGTGGAGCATGTCCTTGGAGAATATTCAAAGTCAATCCAAAAGTCCAGTGGTGGAGGGTCAGGTACAATTTAATATACAGAACTGTATAGTTAGCTCTACTGGTCAGAGACCAGAAGAGCTTATGCGATAGTAAGGTGTCCGTCGTCTGTCTGTCTGTCTGTCCGTCTGTAAACAATTTTTCAAAATGCTACTCCTCCTACAGTTTTGATCTGATTTCAATATTACTTGGCACACAAGTAGACAACACTAAGGTACATAATTCTGTATATCGGTTTTTGATTTCGATGAACGGTGTTGCCATGGTTACTAAAAATAGAAATTTCTGTGAAAAACATTCAAAATGCTACTCCTCCTACAGTTTTGATCTGATTTCAATGTAACTTGGCACACAAGTAGACTACACTAAGATACATAATTCTGTTTATCGGTTTTTGATTTCGATGAACGGTGTTGCCATGGTTACTAAAAATAGAAAATTCTGTGAAAAACATTCAAAATGCTACTCCTCTTACAGTTTTGGTCTGATTTCAATATAACTTGGCACACAAGTAGACTATACTAAGATGCATAATTCTGTGTATCGGTTTTTTATTTCAATGAACGGTGTTGCCATGGTTACTAAAAATAGAAATTTCTCTGAAATACTTTCAAAATGCTACTCCTCCTACAGTTTTGGTTTTATTTCGATATTACTTGGCACACAAGTAGACTACACTAAGATACATAATTCTGTGTATTGGTTTTTGATTTCGATGAACAGTGTTGCCATGGTTACTAAAAATATAAATTTTCTTGAAATACTTTCAAAATGCTACTCCTCTTACACTTTTTTGTCTGATTTCAGTATAATGTGGCATACAAGTAGACTACAGAGATACATAATTGGTGTTATTGTTCTTTGATTTTGTTGAACGATGTTGCCACGGTTACTTAAATCAAAATTTCTGTAAAATTGTTTTAAAAGGCTACTCCTCTTACAGTTTTAGTCTGATATAATAGTAAATCTTGCCACAAAAGAGACTAAACTAAGGATCATTATTCTATTTATTGCTGTTGCAAAGTTTCAAGTCCAACTGCTACTTTTATCTTCCTTTATAAATACAACCAGTAGAGCTACAGTCTTGTCAGAGACTTCTGGTTTTTTGAAAATGATAGTGCTACAATCAAACACAGATATTTAAGTTCTTAATTTAAAAAAAATACTTATATTGTATATCAAAGCACTAATATAAACAAGTTATTTTGACTGCCTTTGTGTTAAAAAAAAATTACTGATATTTTTTTTTAACACTATGATGAATGATTTCTACATTGTCAGTCTTTGCTTATGTTCATGATAATTTTGGCTATATAACAGTTTCAGGAGCCATTTTGCTGTGTGTAGTGGGAGGGAAGATGAGCGAGGGGATCAACTTCTCTGATGATCTTGGTCGAGGTGTCATCATGGTGGGCATGCCTTACCCCAATATCAAGTCTCCAGAATTACAGGTCAGTGTATACCCCTGGTCATTCTCACAGAAGAGGTTTAGTGAACCACGCATGATCTGGGAACCCATAGTTGCAGTGCTTACAATGATTAATTATCCAAATTTTTTTTAAAAAAAGTTTTTTTTCTGGAAAATTTGGTTAAAATATTTTAAAGTTTGAAATTTAGAGTCGAGAATTTTATTTTCAATATTTATCTAACAGTTAATGTTTTCTAAAACAATACAATTTTAATATAGCTTAGTCTGTACCTTACTTTATTTGTATTAACAGACGAATCCCCAGATGTTCTATAAAAAATGTTGAATCTTTGACTATTTGAATTATTTCACCAGGCCAATCTTTAATTTGTTGAAAAAATGTAAAGAAATTGAAAGCATACTTTTCATGCTTGCATTATTAAATAAATTCAGTGATTTTTAGCTCCCCTGAGCCATAGGCTCAGGTGAGCATTTCTTTTCAAAATTTGTACTACATTGTCTGTTGCAGACTTTGTCATAAACTTTTCACATTTTCATCTTCTCCAGAACCACTGGGCCAGAAAAGGTGAAACTTAAGTGAAAGGTTCATTACAGGGTGTAAATTAAATTTGTTCAAATCATACACTTCCCCTCTTGCAGGGTAGGGTGGGGCCACAACAAGCAATCAAAGTTTATCATAGGAATATATAGGAAAAATCAGTAATCTTCTAAAGAACAACAAAGCCATTTTTAGTCATATTTATATGGAAATATAAATGAATATGTATGGAGGATGTCAGGTAGTTTAGATTTGAATTCAGGTTTGTTCAAATCATGACCCTTTTGGGTAGATGGAGCCACAATGGGCATTCAAAGTTTTACATAGGAGTATATAAGAAAAATCTATCAAAGTCTTTGTCTCAAGAACAGCAAAGCCGTGATTACTTGTATTTTTATGGAAACATCCACAGGTAGTGTATATTCAAGTTTGCGCAAATGAAGACCCCCCAGGTGTAGGGTGAGGCCACAATGGGCAATTTTTACTTTAATAAGAATATGATTGTAGGAAAATTCTTTAAAAAATCTTTTTCTCAAAAACAGCTAAGCCATGATTAGTCAAATTTATGTGGAAGCATCCTCAGGTAGTGTAGATTCAATTTTGATCAAATCATGGGGCCACAATGGGCAATCAAAGTTCTACATAGTAGTATATGTCAAAAACCTTTAAAATTTCTTAAGAACAGCAAAGCTATGATGAGTCATATTCATATGGAAATATTTACATTTCATAATATTTTCTCTTAAGGATTCTTTATAGATTAGAAAACTTCATTTTCTCATGAATTAGCATGGATGACCATGAACACATGCAGTCTTTGGAACACTCTAGTCATTTATTTAATCACTTAATCAATTGACCTGTACACTAAGAGAAATTAATATGCTTAAATTGTCAGTTTAACTTTGTTGTAATTTAGGGCTGGCAGAAGGCACTATGTGTAATCCTCCCATAATGTTAATAATTTTCATTATAACATCTTTATAGGAAGGTCATTTTTTATTAATTTCTGCTTGCAGGAGAAAATGCAATATTTGAATTCCAATTTTCCTAGAGACAAAAATGGGCATCTTCCAGGTCAAGTTCATTATGAAAACCTGTGTATGAAAACCGTCAATCAGTCCATTGGTCGAGCAATCCGTCACCGTGAAGATTATGCAACCATTCTGTTGCTTGATAAACGTTACTGTAAAGAGAGTGTACGGACAAAGCTTCCATCCTGGATTGGGAAAAATCTACAGAAAATGGAGAAGTACGGTCCAGCTGTAGCAGCTATTTCTCAGTTCTTTCGAGGAAAGAAGAGTGATACAATGAATTAGATTTCAATGGCATTTAAATGATGTTCCTGGTTATTATTTCATATACATGACTAGTTGTTTTATTACTCTTTTCTTGTTAAATCTTGTACTGATTAAAACTCATTTTTTGCATTGTTTTTGAAGTGCTTTTCTGATTTTTCATTGCTTTGATTTATCAATTTGATATGTAAATAACACGGTTTTCAAGGGTCTTTGGACAAGCAGTAAGTCTGAAAAACTATAAAGAAAATTTTTGATGAAAGGAAAGTCATTTTTCAGCATGAATGGCATAAATATATAGTCTTTGAATTACCTGTCACTATCATTTTGACAGCTGACAAGAGAGTGTTAGCCTCTTACAATCTTCCATTGGAAAATGCTTGGATGTATCAAGCCAAAAAAATAATCCATCGTTTCTCGGACACAAATGCAATGGGTCAAAGGGTAATAACTTAATTTTCTATATTTCAAGCTAAAACAAGAAAATTGAGATTCCCCCTTTCACTCATATTTTTGTTTGATACTTGTTAACAATATGTTACCAGTATGCTTCTAAAAATTTGAATAACATTATTTAAAGCTTATTGAGTATCAAATAATATACCTATGGAATCATTATTTGTTGACAAAAAAAAAGTCCCACCCTGTCCCAAAAGCTATCCAGGCTATATCTACTGTCCAAACCATTACATTCCTCTCTCCTTAAATCCAGGCTGGTATCCACAGCCCACATATGTAATTAGACACATAGAGGTCACATGCATCATCTGAAGCATGACATGGTATGCACCATCCAAACCATAGTCAAAAGCTTTTCAAGTTATGGTAACTGTATTTTCAATATGAAGAAAACGTAAAAACTATCATTTCATTCGTCATCATGGTCAAGATTATAATAGTTCTTGCTTTATGCCTTTCAAGATAAAGCTTCCTTTCTGAAATATTGTTTTTTTTTATATGAGTTATGATTCAATCTGTAAATTGCTATAGCATCAAAAAATTATAAAAACAAACAATATGCATGTCCTACATGTCATGAAAAAAGATGTGAAAACAGAAGTTTAAATATTTTCTTTATTGAAGTAAACTTTGAATAAGAATCCATATGTACAACACTTCTAATTTCTTCAATGTCATTTCCACTACTGTCTTAGCACATTTCTTTCTTTGAATCCATAATCTGCATATTCATGTGAGTCCTTGTACTTTAAATCCTGCATATTAGAAATATTACATAAATTAATCAAATAATTAACAGGTTTGAGGTTACATCTACATACTGTAAACACACTTTCAGACCAGTGATCTACTGACCGCCCGTCAATAGTGTGCAAATTTTGGACCGGCAGTACCCATATACACACTATAATTTTAGGTAAAAAACAGTTATTTATTGTCTGATAAGTCAAGGGACCAGAATATTTTTCCCTTGGTGCTGAGAACAGCTCAATGTGTTCTTTTGCCCTCGGCTGTTGGCCTTGGGCAATAAAATACATTAAGCTTTTCCCAGCACCTTGGGAAAAATATTCTGGTCCATTGACTGATCAGACATTAAATACATGTAACTGTGTAATATCCATACCTTCCAGAAAGTTGTTCCGTCACGTGTATACATATAGAATCCTTTTTTCTTCTCCCATGACTGTACCAAAAAATAAAAATTCTTGTATTATATTGCTGATACTACTCTTACAATAACATTTGAAGACCAACCCACTGTTATGATTTAATATGACTCTACAACAGTATAGTATGCTGATCCTACCTTGCTGTGGTATTTAGCCCAGTACAATAACCCAAAAGCAACAACATATGCCCTGACAGAACGAGTAGCTAACACTCTCAAATTCTTTGCAAGCCATGGACTCTGAAACAAATACCAATATTTAATGTACATTTTCTGCATACATAATATGATCTTGATTGTTTTAAAAAGGAACCCTTAGAGATCCAAATATTAAGAAAATATTGGCAAGGACATTTTTGCCATTAAATCCTTTGATTTTTTGCTCCCTAACAAAATTATAAAATACCCCCCCCCCCCAAAAAAAAACAGTCAAACATGTATTGAGCGACCTAACCAGGGAAGTTTTAAAAACTCATATATGACAGATGGTTGTCTTATTACGGAATGTTTTTAAGTTTTGTGTGAGTTATTGGTGTGTAAATCACTAAGACTTGTCACGTAGGCATATTTCATGAAGTGCCTGAAGATGACAGCCTAAATATATATATTTTATATATATAATAAAAAATAACAGAACGCCAATATAACAGTTTCAATTAATTATTCTCATACTTTGGATTATATATATGTGTGTTTGTGGTGGTCAGACGGGGTCGATCGCCGGTGGCCAGATAGCACAGTTGGTAGAGCACCTGACTAAAGATTCAAGGGGTCTTGGTTCAAATCTGGTCTGGTCCGTCGTATCTTTCTCCTCTCCTTTTACATTTATATGGAGATGTACTAACTTGAGAACCATGCACACTTTCTTGTGCACACTTTTTCTCAATGGGTGGATCTGTAATCTCAGCTGAGATTTGGCTTGCTGCAAGTCTGTAGCTCGCTTCAGGTCTAAAAAATTAGGATGGATAACCAGAAAGCTACAGTGCCATCCAGTGTGAAAAGTGTATATTTATTGCGCACAAAAAAGTAAGCCATTTCTCGATTTATATCTCTGTACATTTAAGCTGCCGTCTCCAAATATTACTAACTGTGTGTTCTTAACATATTCATTTACTACTTCTACAACAAAACTATGTATCAGTTGTGCATGAAGCATATTTGACCCATTTGTCTTGCCACCCGAAATGGCAGGTTAAATAGATGATATTTTCAGTGATCTCAATTTCATGCCCAAGAAGGCTATTAATAATTATGTGGGGAATGTTTTAATGTAGAAGTAGTAAAAGGATACTTATGACCACCACAAATAAAAACCGATATGGAAAAGAATCTAGTGATGAAGAAAAGAAGGACATAGTCACCTCAGGTAAGCGTTGCAACCCATAAGCCTCTTGTATAGTTACCTTATTTGTGGTTGGCATATAGTCTTTTTCAACATTTAACGAATGCTTAAATAGGGAATACCTAACTAACTACATCTTCATACTTCTATGAAAGTTCAGCTGCTTACCATTACTTTGGACAGTGATCCCTCCAGCATGTTTCCAGGAAACTGATAAAATTTTCTGATCGCACTTGTTGGCTGAATTTTTGGCCGAACTTCCATCCTCGGTTCACCTTTCGCTAACACTTGGTCTTGCAACCAGATCTTTCGTCGCATCCGATCCTCTGCTGACATTTTCTCACCCAATCTATCCCGCTCATACGGAAGGTGTTCAATATTAAATGGTGGGAACTGACTGCCATTAAACTTAAATATCTTCTCTGCATCCGAAATTGGCAAGGTGTTTTGTCTGAATTTGATAGGAATAAATTTTCCTCCTGCGGAGGCAAACCTTGGTTCCGATAACCTTGCCATTTTTCAGGCAGGATGTTGTGCATACACTATAAATGAGAAAACCTTCTTGAGTGTGAAAATAAAATCCGGATTAATGTCGAGATCCCAAACGGTGATATATCATTTTTATAACTCGTTAAAATCTTTAAAACGTTATAAAACGCAGATATTTATCACATCACATGAAAATAGAATAAAACAAACTATTTTATCCACTGGAATTTGAATTATACCCCCCTTTCCCAGGAAAGAATCGTATAAATAGAATGCTATTTGCACATGCAACATGACTAAAACTTCAATTTGCAAAACAGGCCTTCATTAAGATCACATCAGGAATCTATCTTCATAGTAACATACATGTCCATGATCACATATAAATATATAATTCTAATTCCCAGTAGTTGTATGCAGCTGCAAGTTTTTTTGCAATTGTTTCTAGCAGACCCATAAGATATAATTTTTGCAGCAGGGTTTCCATATCCAGAGATTTCAATGTTTCTAATTTTCATACAGTAAATAATCTCACGGATGCAGCAAGTTTGTAGACTCTTTAATTCAAAGCCAGCCACATAAGCTAGTCTGAAGCAGATGTTTGCAGGAAGGTGATGGTTGGTATTTTCTCTTACTGCCAAAATATGTTCCGACTTGTGATAACTTTTGTCCGAGTACCAATACGTACATGTAGCTCGTATATATGTGCATGCGTAAGAGTAAAGGAGAAAATTTATGGCTGGACCAGGAATCGAACCAAGGACCCCTGTATCACCAGTCAGGTGCTCTACCAACTGAGCTATCCAGGCCAATATCCACCACCCAAACCATTTACATTCCTCCCTCCTCAAATTATCTTCAAACTCCAAGACACAACCCATTTCCCCTGGGCAGGACTCTCACCTGCAAGTCCAGGATCCTGGTCACAAAACCAAATTATTTAAAAGGAAAGGAGAAAATGTACAGCTAAACTGGGAATCGAACCTGGGACCTCTGTATCACTAGTCAGGTGCTTTACCAACTGAACTATCCAGGCCAATATCCACAGCCCAAACCACTACATTCCTCCCTCCTTACATTTTCTTTGTCCTTAACAACACAACCCAAGTTCCCATTTGCCCCCCGGCAGGACTCCCGCCTGCAAGTCCAGGATCCTGGTCACTGCACCAAATTATGTAACTTGGAATCGAACTTGGGACCCCTAAATACATGACCCAATCCATTACACACATACATGTATGCAAAAAAAATGAACTGATTGTTAGTTTATTGAGTTTTTGATCCATTTATTATCTTCATTTTGCTCTAATGCATCATAATGAAATAATTAACGGTATACATTAAATTCCTAGAATGAAGAAACAGAAGTCAAACTGTTGATTAGTCAGAGTAAAAAATGAACATTGCAAATTCTATTACAATGTATTATATTGGAATCAATAATACATTGAATTTAAAGAATATATATATATGTGTGTGAGGACCGTGTGACATACAGTACATGATAAAATTCATTCAGAAGTGAGTTTAATACTTTTGACACTGTGAAGTGTTTAGGCCACTTTAGGGATTATAATTTTTTGAAGATGGATAACACAGTCTTGGCAGCTAGTTGTCCTGACATTGTGAAGTTATTGAGGATTATATTTTTTTGAAGTCTGATAGCAGATTCTTGGCTTTTACCGTAGTCATCTCGACACTGTGAAATGTTGGGGATATTTTTTGAAGTTGGATAACAGAGTCTTGGATAGCTGCTAGTCATCCTAACACTCATCCTAACACTGTTAAGTGTTTGAAAATTATAGTTTTTTGAAGTCAGATAGCAGAGTTTGGGCTGCTAGTCTTCCTGGAGACCCCATCACACCACCACCTGTAAAAGAATTCAAAATTCAGATTATCTTAAGCACTAAGCAAACACCTTCATTGTAATGAACAGATGAAACTACATGTACACATTTGGATTGAATTTTTATAAATTAAAATTACTGGTATTTAAAGATGGGAAATAAAATTACAATTAATGACTGTGCCTATCAGAACCATCACCTTAAGGTTCATTGTTACTCCGATAAGAGAGATAACTCTTAATGGGATAAAATTTTATTATTGCTTTATAAATTTGTTAAGTTTGAATTCTTTTTTGACCAATTTTTCCCCTCAAGCTATGCCAAAATTTTGCATTTTACTTATAAAATACATTTCTTTTGGAAAAACCATGAGTGAACAAAGGGATTATGAACTTTAAATCAAATTCACATTAAAGAGGTGAGGATAATAGAAAGAAAAATGCTAGAGAGAGAGAAAGAGAGAGAGAGAGAGAAGTCAAGTGGTCATAGGAGATTAAAGTCTTATTTAAATCACCTGGATGAGCTCCACTCCCTCCAAGATACAACCCTTTTAAGGGGGTCCTATAATTACTCAGCTGACTTGTGGGGCGGGTCATAAACAGCTGGTCTAGCGACATGGAACCATGGAAAATATTCTAGAAGCCAAAAAAAATCAGAAATAATATTTTAGAATATGCACACATAATGCTGAAAGAAGTCATTTGATTATTATTCAAAACAGTTAAAAATAAAACTTTCAGACATGTTAATTCTCCCCTCCTAAGGCAATGGGCACACAGATGAAAATCTACCCCCCCCCCCTCACCCAGAGATGTAAAATCATTGTACCTACCCCACCTGTCAATCCAAACACCTGCTCCAGATCTGGTGGGGTCAGTATGTCTCTTCCCACAACACTCTCCTTAAAGCCAGGGGCATACTGCTCCACAATATCAAAAACTATCAAGACAAAATTAACAAACATGTCTGCATGCAGTCTATTTCCATTGTTTGTGTGAAATACTGTATACAGAGTTATTTTTGCCTTGTGTTATTTTTGCCCTATCAAACTTTCAAATGATTTTGCTCCATTTTAAATTCACCCAGCCACAATTGTTACAAGAGAGATCACTGTCTCTGTTGAATTTGTCCTACTTTGAATCCACCCACTGTATAATGAAAGGGATGAAAATAAAATGGAGGCCAAAATTTCCCTGTGTATAGTATTAAATAACACCTTTCTTACCGATAAAAAAATAAGCTTAGTAGGCGACATTTTTCAGTACTACTTACAAACTGAAGGATCCTACACAAACTGAAATCTAAAACATCCCAATTACCATTATCAGCATAAGCATTTTTATCCTGCTCTGTCCATCCTTCCCCCTTGAGATGATAGGGTGTATACTGTGTGAACATGAGGCAAACATGAGCTCCAGGGGGCGCTAAGGTAGGGTCCTTGCTGGACGGAATCACCATTTCAATCATAGGCCTGAATCATGTACCCAATTTCATACGAATTATGTTCACAATGAGATATTGTCACAAAAATGAATTTTACAAACATTGTGTAATTTATCTGCAAAATGTGTAAGTTACAAGAAAAGTGTTTTAGATTAAAATAATAAATGTACTTGGAACATACAGTGAACATCATTCACTTTTCAATATCTTGAACACCATATGGATATGCGGAAGTGAGTTGATGGTTCAAACCTCATTAGAATACAAGTTTCAACTTCTATTATCTCAAACTCTTGGATATCTCAAAAGATTTCTGACAGTCCTGCCACATTTGAAATTTTGAGGTTTGCCAAATTTTTAACAAGACCTACAATGCTAAACAGCTTACTTTTTGGAGTACATTCCTAACTGAGCATCCAGGTATGCATCATGGATTAGCTGGGTGTGTTCACAGTTAAGGTGGATAGTACATTGATGATGTGGCATTGGTTCGTTCTTCTGTACATTAGGATCAGCCGTAAAATCTGGTAGTCTGCTCAAGGCAACTATTTATAAACAAAACAGATCAAGCCATATCAAAATTTTATGCTGTGTATATTTTGTTAATTAATAAAAAAAATGTACAAGTATCAGAATGGATCTTTATAATATAACTTTTAAATTTCATTTGCCCAATGAAAAAAGAAGATAATGAAATGGAGATCGATGACTCACCATTGATCTTGGTTACAGGGGAGGTAAAATCAAAAGCTCTCACACTGTCCACTAGATCTTTGGGGAGTTTGTTCTAAAATAATATAAATATGTATATTATTATGTGAATAATTATAACTTGCATTAGAGATTGATTCCAAGGGCAAGTTCTCTTATCACGTTCAATCAGCTGAGCTACAGATAAAAATTTACCTTTTCAATGAGATCAAGAAATGTGATCTTTGGACTTGCATTAGATATCACTGCTTTGGAGTGAAGTTCTTTACCATCTGCTAACACGACCCCTTGGACGGCATCATTCTTTGTAAGAATTTCTTTCACTGGCTGAGAAAAGTAATCATTTATTAAATCTGTTTGACACTGAATGTCTTGTATAATCTATTTCTGTGTTTTCTCTTACCTTACTTGTGAAGATATCAGCTCCGTGGTCCATTGCACAGTTACAGATGGCCTGTGACACTGCCCCCATGCCCCCCTCCACATATCCCCATGCTCCCTTCTTTCCCTCCAAACTACCCATCACATGATGAAGAAGGACATATCTTCAATACAAAAATTACATTAATTTAATAATAGACAGGGTCATGTGACCCCATCTAAAAACATATGAAGCCTCTAATCACTCTATGACATAGTGAAAAATATCAAAGGTCAGTAACTTGCATTATGCCTATGTATTATTTCTTAGTGGTTAAATAAGTTTTTTTTCCTGTTTGCATCACATCAAAGTTTTAAAAATTAACAGGAGGGAATAAATTACAAATCAAGACATATTTAGACAAGAAAATATTGTAAAATTATGTACTAATTTAAGCTAGAGTCAATCATGACACCTTCTGTGCAATAATTGCTTTGACCATGAGGTTTACCATATTGTTCAGAGACAGTACAACAACCTTTATGACCCATAGAGCGCATATTGTATGCAGTGTGTGATCAAAGTACAAATACCGGTATAAGCTAGGGATCAAATTACATTTATATATTTAGAAGATGTCGCTGCAGCCAGTCTGTAAAAAATGAATGAAGTTTGTGAGAAGTCCCACAGACAAGAGTGGATTCAGGACCCCTGTCGTTTTTAGGATGGTGCGATCAGAGATGTAAAGAATTAAATAACAAAGAGGTCTAAGACATTTCCAGTCAAAAACTGTTCTAACTGACATGCATGCAAGCATTTCATTTACATTAAAATACAAAAAAATACAACAGGCTAATTCTGAGAATTTATGTTTCTTTCTTAAGTTAAAGAGACTCATCTTAAGTTTTATTACATAACTCATATTACATGATTGTTTGATCTGGAAACCATTTTATGATGTAAATAAATTTCAGACCTAGCATCTTCGAACTTTTGATCTCAAAATCAATTAAAGTCTTCTTTGAGTCATGAGGAGATGTGATATAAAATTTCATTGAAAAAGTTCAAAGAAAACTTAAATTATCATTTTGAAACCATTTTATGCAAAAAAAGAATTTTTGATGTTGGCCTTTCACCTTTTGACCTTGAAATCAATTGGGGTCTTCTTTATGTCATAGGGAATTATGATATAAAATTTCATTGTAAAACCCAAAGGATTTTTAGAGATATCATCCAGAAACTCAGGTGTTACAGAATGACGTAGAGACAGATGGATAGACAGACCCAAAATAATAACTCACATATTTAGCAGAAGTATGGGATAAAAATAAACAAACAAGCAACCATTTTCACAAATCTAACCACTAACACATGCAGGTACATGCATACTGGTACTGTACCAGTATCAGTTTGCTCAAAATTCTACATAACGTACATAAAAACACAACTGTTGACATCTTGATAGTTAACATTACCTTTAACAACTTGTAAGGTAAACATCTTTTGTTATTTATGCTAAAAATAATAATAAAACCCAGTGCTTATAAAGATCATCTGCATATATTTTAAGACAATAATGATATTTCAGATGGACAAATATGTCTAGGAATTATAAGTCCATACCCACTGCCCTGTGATTCGGGGGACATCATGGCTCCTATAACAGAATCTGTGGCCAGTGTGGCCTTTAGGGGCTCCGACTCAAACCATCTATTCAAAATCTGAAATGTTACAAATCATTCTCTTTTAGTAAGTACAGCATCTGATAGTTAGCAGATTTAAATATTATTGTTGTAGAGCAACTATTTATAAAGGATATACATGTAATATATTTATTAGGGATCCACCAGCAATACAACTTCTTTACAAGGAGCAACCAGTAGAGATACGATGTTGGTATGTTGTATAGGGATGTTGTTATGTTGTATAGGGATGTTGTTATGTTGTATAGGGATGTTGTTATGTTGTATAGGGATGTTGTTATGTTGTATAGGGATGTTGTTATGTTGTGTAGGCCAAAGTATTTATACAGTACTTGTACTGAGAGGCCACAGTTCTGGTCAAGGACCCTCTGGACCATCATCAAGTAAACATGGACCATCATCAAGTAAACATGGACCATCATCAAGTAAACAGATAGACATTAGTTGTGGGTTACGAGAAAAACCGTATATTTGTTGTGAGGCCCCCAGCAAATGGCACTATACCTCCTTTGGTTTATTATAAGGTATCAGCAATAAAACCAAATGTCTTTATTCCTTTTTTATACAACAATGAACCTAAGCAGTACAGTACCTTTGTTGTGGGGGCTGTCATCAATTCATAAAAAGCATCACCATCTTTTCCTAATGTCTTTACTGCAACAAAAAATAGCAGCTACCTTACAATTCTTACTTCTAATATGTTGAAGAAAATTCACTCTGACTTAATCTGTTTCATTAAAGTACATCTTTATATATAAATTTGTATATATAAATCTGTAGAACTGTTACATACATGCATGTATATCGTATAAGTGGAAATTTTAGTGGGATGCAAATTTAGTGATTAATCCCCAAAAATTGGTATATATTTTTAGCAAGAAGTAATTTTAGTGATTTTATAATGTCAAGAGAAATAGCATATAACAACCAATATGGAATAAATTGTAAGCGGTATTCAATTTTAGCGATCTCAGAACCCTCACTACTAATGCCAAAACTGAATCATTGCTAAAAATTCTGCTTATACAGTAATTTACTGTTTTCTCCAGAATGAAGGTATAATACATACAGGATTTCAGCAGAGTTTTGATAGCTGGTAATGTTTTCAATGTTTCTCTTATTTTTCCACTGGTCAAACTTGGCAGATACGGGGGAGGAGAATCCAACAGCGGGTCAATGGCTGTTACAATGTCATCAAGCTGCTTCTCATATTCAACAAAACTCTGTAGTTAAATGGTAGAAAATTTATTTTAATCATATTTTTATAGAAGTCCTTGTTTAAGTGTTATTCACTAGACATATTGAAAAATAAAGTCATTTATCATATGATTCCTTTTTGTCATTAAAAGGAGAATACATAGAGATCTGCCAAGGATTCAAACTCTGAACTCTGCACTTCCATGTACAAACTAATCTATCAACCAGGTGATAATATATATATTTAATTTATTATACTCATGCAGCCAAATCAATTCTCCCTCTTCAAATTCCATCCCTTCTTCACCCATCCAATAGAATGATTTCAACACACAATGTTCACATACTTGGACTGTCATATAGAAAGTAAAATATCCATCAGAAACTTACTTTTGCATCTTTTTCAGAAAATTGTGCGATCTGTCGGTAAGTTTCTGCATGATCTGGTCCGAGAGTTAGTGAGGAACCTTTGCCTGTTTTCCCCAACAATGGGGTATAAGAGCTAGGATTTCGTAGGTAAACTTTCAGTCCATATTTCTAAAATTAGAGAATCAAACATGAAATTGCACATGTATATCATATACGTCTCCAGTTGCTGTTGTATGTTTCATCATTCACACACTGTGATTGACTTTTTTATTCTCTAACATATTGGAGAAACTCTAATGAGCAATTGATCGGTAGCCATGACCATGACCTGAAAAGCACATAGTAGTCACAAACAGGTTCTTTTCAAACCATCCATGTAAAATTAGTCAAATTTGAATTTAAAATTCTCCAGGACAGGTCTTGCTTGAAAGCATTACTTTGAAATATATTTGAAGAATATAAGTTACACACATTGGTATACAGCATCCCAGGTAAAACTCTTAAGTCTGTGTCCCTAAGGGAAACAGTAAGACCAATCTGATTCATCTATTAGGGAATAAAGTTACTTGGAAATGGTTTCATTCCTTTAAAATTTTTAATATCATTTCCCATCAAGAAGATATACACATACATGTACATGTAGATCACAGGCAAAGCACGACTATTAAAAATATACATAACAAGCATGTTAGGTTAATGCTGCCTTTCTTTGATCCACCAAACATATAATAAAGCTTGGTCCATAAAACTCCATATGCATTTTCTTGTGACTTAGAAGTATTCTTCCTTTTAATATCAGGGAGTTTGGTAACAATACTGAGTATTTACCTGTTTGTCTTTGACTTCAACAAAGAGGCTAACTAAAATCATTACAAACAGTCATACTATCATTTCAATGTACATGTAATAATTACCAGCCTGCTCAAAGCTTGATATACTGTATACAGGGAAATTTTCACCCCTGTTTTATTTTCACCCCTTTTGCTAAAGTTGCAAGAGGGAGAATTTAAAATGCAGCCAATGAAAAAGAGGACAGAATTACCTCTTTAACACAACTGTTTCTGGGTGAATTAAAAACTGGCAATTTTTTTCTCAAGCATGAAAAAGCAAAAATAAGCATGTACACAGTACATGTATATCATTTGTTACTTTAAATTTAACATATAAAATTTCGGTCCTTATTTTCCAATCGTTAAATGTTATAACTTAAAAGGTAGAAAAATAATAATGTAGAAGGAGATATTCTCCTGGGGATAAAATTTTGTTGATTTGTGATACAAATTTCTTGGAGACTTAATTCCCTTGTGACTTGTTTTATAAAAGAACCACATTATATATGCAACCATATTAAAAATTTCATTAGGAATCTTATACGCTTTATAGAAGATATCAACAAAAGAAACTAAATTTAATCCTGACCAATATTTTTCAAATTACATTTATAGTACTTGCTGTCTGATTTACCTTTAATTCCAGATCTTCTACAATCTTTGGTCTCAGTAAACTTAACACATAAGATGCCCTGGAAAATTTAAAACCTGCAACATAAGAAATAATGCATGTAATGACTACTTTGCAAAAAAACTGATACAAAATTTTAAATGAATAAATAAGATTATGTTTTTACAAAATGAAAATTTTGAAAACC
This sequence comes from Saccostrea echinata, assembly GCF_033153115.1. NCBI lineage: Eukaryota > Metazoa > Mollusca > Bivalvia > Ostreida > Ostreidae > Saccostrea > Saccostrea echinata. The sequence goes on along the minus strand of NW_026889765.1, from coordinate 28,477,932 downwards.
TGGCACAATTTCTTCTGTGACAGCAGCGCCTCCTATGACATGACGTCTCTCCAGCACACAGACACGCAAACCACTTTTAGCTAAATATGCTGCCTACAAATTTTATTACATAATTCGTTATTTAAATAGGTAAGTAAATATTAATACCAAGTATTCAATAGGTTTCTTCCTAGCAGACAATTAGCTTTTTTTCTCTTTTAATATATATTTACATCCAAAGCAAATATTATAAGTTATAAGTCAATTGTGCACCAAATTTTGAACTAATTATTTGCAATACTTACAGACACCAATCCATTGTGACCTAAAATGATTAAATTTTCGTAAATATAATTTACTTATAATCATTTCCATTTATACTTTAATGAAACATCTATAACTAGCAATTACCTGATTTTATTGACAGAAAAATTACAATACTAAATACTATGGGACAATATTTTTGCAGGGACGTTTGCTAACGGGATAGGCAAGTTTGCAATATCTCCTAAGTTGCAGGATTTTGTAAGTCAAATAATTATTGTCTCTAATGCTATCAAATATAACCTCAGAACAAAACCTTAATTTATCTGTCAAAAAATTATTCAATATTTGTTGATAACACTGTTTATATACTCATAATCTTAGTATAATTTTATTTCGAAATCAACACATGCCCCTGATGGGTCATATTTCTGATAATTCGCCATATTTGGTGGTTGTTTGCTTTAGATTTAAATTATTTTGCTGTGTTTGCTTTGAAATTTATTAAAACTTCATTCCAATTAACAAAAAGAATAAAGTACATTTATCCGAAAACAACTTTTTACTAGGAATAAATGTAGTTTGAAAAATTTGTAGTGTTGTGTTGGACATTTTGGTCAAATAAACATGGCGCTAAAGAATTTGCTTTTCTCATTAGTATATACATTCCTGACTTTTGCAAGTAGAAAGTTTCTTCGCAAATAAATTGTAGTTTATCTGACCCTTGTTTTGTGTACATCAGTATATAATGTCCATGTGAAATTAACCATTGGAATTATAGGTCTATAACCCCATGATCCCACTCAGTGTAATCAAACGTTTCTCAAAATCCACTGGCATTTATTCCTATTTCGCAATCTACCCGGATGTAATGATTGGCTCTGTAACTGTAACATGATTTCTAACATGAATCAATGACGCAATGATTTTTCTTCATACCTGCACCAACCACAATTACATCGTAGGCCGAAGACTCTTTTGAACTAAAGTTTGTTGAAGCAGTGGAAAAATGACGAAAGAAATTATAGCATTTCAAATTTCTTTGCTCTTTTAATGCATAACCAAGAAAACGTCTAAAATGCATTGTTTGACGGTTTATAGATGTTGATCCTAGGAGGCTGCCATTTCTAGGTCATGTGACTTTTATTTATTTCTAATGGAACACTGTAAAACTAGGGAAAGAACGTAATGTGATGTTAACAACATTTTTGTATAATTATACAACAATAACAACAACTCAGTAAAACACACGATTTTTAAGGGAGTAAAGGGAAATATGTCTAGATCATAATAATTCCATATTTATTTTTGAAAGTTTATTTCGACCTCATTTTACCCACTGCTTTAAATCATGTGATCGATCCCTGTCAACATTCTCAAATCGTCAAGATGGTGGATCGTAAGGCACTACCGCTAGTGATCATGACAGGGTTCTGGGGAGTTGTGGGCATTATACTACCAATAATTGTACATTTCCTAATGCGAGGATCGCCAAACAAAGGGTAATACAAAATTATATTGCCTCTTAAACTAGTAATTCACACATCTAGCTTCCTTCTTGAGGCCTTATGAGGTCTTCCTACTTTGCTTTGAATCATATGATGAGGAATTCCGTTGAATTCAGATATTGACTTGGATTTGATATTTTCACTGTTAACGAAAAAGGTCAATAATTTTGAGAATGTTGGTCTGTTCTTAATTACTACAATTATTATTCAATTATTGAATATTCGAAATTCCTCTAAAAAAACCTGACTTCAATTCCATCTCTCCATGTGGAGAATCGGGCAGGAATGGATAAGCCCTTTCGGTTCTGATCTGTCTGTAGCTTTCATGGCGCGGCTTTACTCCACGATAGAAATCTAAGGTGTTTTCCCTTTACTACATTCCTTCCATGGTTTCCTTTCCTGTGGTTGTCCTTGTTTCTTTCATCGCCGAGATGTCCATGATAAAGCTGTTCTGTCAGCCAATAGCAATTAAGTCTTTCTTGAAAGTTGGATGTTTACCATATCTTGGAGAGTCTCTGGCATGATCCGGTCTTCTCCATACTCCCTGTCTGCCTGTCCTTTTTTGCTCACAGTTGTCCCTAGATAGACAAAAGTGTCAACTTCCTCAATTGCACTTCAATTGCTCATTATCTTCTGACAAAGCCTTGTCTTTTCATGTGGATGTTTGTAGAGGAGAGTTAAACCTGTAATATTTTAACCTCCCCATAGATATGAAGTTGTACAAGTTTTTCCCTCATTCAATTTGAAACTGTCGGGGAGGAGAATGTGGAGGAACATTGGATTAGTGTTAACAGAGCACACATGGATGTAGAGAGTTACTTTAGTATATTCACCAATGAAATCCTTCTTTAATGCCAAAATTATTGATTTTTTAATTCTGAATTTCCTTTTAAGATTCATTTATGAGTTTAAATAATTTGTACAAATGAAAAAGTTTTTTACAAATGTTTTATATATTTTTCAGGATTGTGCAGTTGATGTTAATGATGACAGCTGCTTGTTGCTATCTCTTGTAAGTAGATGTAGTGATAACTTTGTCTGTCATGTGTTATAAAACCATATACTTGATTGAGCTAAAGACCAAAGAAAAATATATTCCTCAAGTTCTATTTTTTAATAGTAAAATTTAAAATCCTTCATAAGCACAGATTTTGTATTACTTCATTATATGTTACGAAATACAAATACATGAGCAATTTAAATATTTTTTGCAGCTGGTTATGTGCGTTCCTTTTCCAATTGAATCCATTGATTGGGCCTCAGCTGGATTCTGGTTTGATAGCGTTTATCCAGGCGGAGTGGGAAAATAATCCAGTAAATCCTAATGTAAGCATCCACAATCACAAAACTCAGACATTTTGTATCATAATGGTCAGTTCTTAGAATAGAAATGACATAGATAAAGTGTATTAAAATGTACTAAAAGCAGCAAGTTGGTCTGTATACATATTACTTAATGTTAAATGCATTTTTTCCTATTTCAGTGATTATTGAGATACAGAAGCATTAGATTAGTGATGATATCCTAGACTGTTGTACATAGACTGTGCAGTCCTCCGATACATCTAGTCACATTCCCGTGGACCGTACAGAACTTACTGTATCAATTGGGTTCTTTTCATTGTATAGGGTGTTTATATTGTTACCAGGCTTTTTGAAGTAAAGATATTTACATTGTATTAAGAATAATTTGAGGTCCTTCAATATTATAATTAAATTACATGTAGTTCTATTTCTTGTAAAAGTTCTCTGTTGGATAAAAACAATGAATGAATGACATATGCAAAATTCAGATTAGTTTGAATTTGAAATTTCATTCTTGATGAATGATTTATTTGTAATAGTGCACTTTTCTTTTGACATGTGTGATTACATTTCACCTTTTCATACAGATCATCATGTGACATTAAGTATGTGCATTGTACATGTATTAGAATTTGAGTTGTAAATAGGTAATGATTTTGAAAACATGTAGTACATGTATTTATACAAACGTATAAACAGAAGAATTGTTTTATATACATGGGTAATATATAAAATTTTGTTGAATAATGAATCAAACCTTTCTGTTATTTGTCACATGTTACCTTGGGTGTAAAGGAAAGAATCCTTGGGGCTGTTTTACAAAAGAACTTATGACTAAGACCAAAAACTTTGATTGTAAAATCTTGCAAAATAAATGATTCTGTCAAAAATTGCTTGCATAAATATATATTTTTCAAATTCTTTTTAAAAAGATTAAAATTATTTTCAAATAAATGTTAAAAAAAATTTATTTGCAGAATTACACTTTAGTCTTAGTCATAAGTTCTTTTGTAAAAACAGGCCCTTGTTTCCTGCATAGGGCTGATAATCCAGGGAGGATCTGTATATTTATGTGCTTTAATTATTGAATTGATAATTGGGGGAGGATGGATTCTGATGAAAATAATGCAGAATTTAAGCAGAAGCATAAATGAGAGAGATTGGCAACTCCACCATTAACAGGTTATTTGCAAAAATATGTGCTGAATCTGGCACTTTTTCTTGAAATAACTCTTAATTGATTTATATTTCTAAACTTTGTTCTATTATGTAACGGTGTGTACAGTCTGATTTAAACCAGCCCCCTTCTCCTTTCACTCATCAGGAGTGAAAGGAGAAGGGGGCTAGTTTTAATCAGACTGGAGTGTGTAGGATTTGTTACATCTTAATTACATAGATTAACAAAAGCAGAAGATGCAAATTAAAAGAGGTCAATAATCAAAATCTTGGAGATATGGTTAACCAGAGGTCTTAGAGGCCTAAGAAACTATTACATTAAAGAAATTACTGGTCATTTTAAACAATTTGTTAGTAGGATTTTGTATCGTTGCATTTAGATTTCTACAAATGCTCCATCTGGACAGACTCGAGGCATTGTGAATAATTCTCTAGTTACTGCATAAAGTACTATTGTATTCAAAATTCATTCTTACCGATAATTTAAAATAAGGTCTGAAATATAATAATTTTGAATTTTATTAGCCTTCTATTTCTTGACAGTGATGAATCTCATTGATATAAATATATTTCTGGGCTGCATTGAAGTCATAAAATCTAAGGAAATTTTAATGCTAGGTCAAAATCCCAAATGTTGGTCTTACTTAAGTTGCCACTTCAGATTTACTGATTATCTTTCTTTAAGTTGAAATATATGTAATTTTGCATTACTAATCATGTCTTCACCTGTTTGAAAAATTATAAAAAAAAAATTTAAACAAAAAATTATTATAGTCGAGATATCTGAACCCAGGCTACTATTCATCTGACACCTAGAAGCATTCAGTGAGCTATATAAAATATATGTAAATTATTGAAATTGGGGAATATAATCAACAGAACCAAAATCTTAATTAAATCCTTAAAAACAATAAAAATCATATACAGGACAAAAACACTGACCCCTAAAAATACCAGAAGTGAGGTCAGGTGCCTAGTACTGGTGAAAGCATTCCACCAAAGAGCTGTAGCTGGTACTGGTCTTGAACAGAGACGCTTAGTTTCAGGATGGTGTATTTTGTGTATTGTAGTCGTTTTTCTATGGACTGTTTAAATACACTCATTAAAATAGTATTTAAAAAAAATTGCCCAAATTAGCATTTTTTGAAGATATCACATTTTTGTACGTCTTTTTAGAAACAGAAATATGATAATCTTTCAAAAATGCTAATTTCAGCAATTTCTGATTTTTCTTTTAATAAGTGTATTTGGACAGACATCGGAAAACGCACAATACACAAAAGACACCATCCTGAAACCAAGCCCCTATGGTTTTTGAATGCAACACAGTAATGAAAATGTGTCTGCTATAATGTGACTCAAAAATAATGTGGCTCACAAATGGAACACAGACACAAATTTGATATTGCCTCTTTATTTTTTTTTATTTATTTTTTATGGTTACAATGATGCTTAAGAGAAAAAAATTAAAGGAATATGATATAAAAAATAATTTACTGAAAAACAACTGAAATGTAGAAAAATAAAATTAAAAAGAAATGTACAAATGTTTATAAAGGAAAAAAATTATCTGAAAATGTACTATTTTCTGAAAAGTGATAGGTTTAATTCATCATCTTATGTTACAAAATAATGTACACTGTAGTCATGTAAATTTGGAATTCCTACTAAAACAATAAATTACTGTGCAAATACTTCAGCTTTAAAGCAAACAAACAAAACTTAAATGGACGGAACTTAAAACTACATGTAATCAAGCTGGGTAAAAAAATGTGTTGCTGCAGATTTGCAAAGGGTGTAAAGAGCCCCATCATCCATTAACAATTATAGAAAATATGGTGTACTTACAGGTGTAAATAATATCACTCTACAAGAGATGCTTTTCACAGATTAATTTTGCTGTGTTTGCAGTAAGACAAAAATGTGAAATTAACTTCGCTGTGAAAGTAACATACAAAATGTACATGTAAACACTTGAGTGTCAAAACAGCTAGAAAATTGTCAAATTTGGACCAGTTGTGAGAGCAAAAATAGATTTTCTTAGAAATTGTGCAAAATAACTAAGAATGAACCATGTAAAATACATGTATAGGTACTGACTAAATTTATATTACAATAGTCATTAATATGTATATGATAAACACGATCTATCTTTAAGTGACCTACATGGACAACCAACTAATATGCTACACTCCTTGTCATAATGTTCAACCATTTTTATACCAATGGACAGAGTCATTATATCAAACTTAATCTAATAATATTGTTCCCTGGATAATGGGTTTTAACAAAAACTTTTGAGGTAATAAATTTCAATTTTTATATTTTAATCTCTTATACATGTATGTCTTACTAATTCAAAAATTTAAGAGAAGTAAAAAATGCAAAAAGTAAAAAAAAAAAACAAAAACAAAAACCAAAAAAAACGCATATAACAAGTTTGATTTTAACAGTTTGTGTAAAGTGAATGAAAAAAATCAAATATTGGATCATAACACCATTATATTAATTTACATGATACATTTACATGTAATGTGTAAATAGAAATATTTCAGAAATTATAAAACTTATCACTTAAACATAACAAATAGATTATAGATGTATTGTCATATTAATTTATAAATGGGTCACAGAATTAATACATGTAACCTCTCTTGTTCAGAAATAGTAGTTCCTAAAACTTAAAACCCTCATCCAGGTAATAAAAACTAAAACATTCTACTATTGGGAAGAAAAAAGAATTGAAAATAAAAATAATAAATCAATAATTGATGCACTAGTAACTTCCAACTGAATAAAAATGTATGGACTGAGTAAACATAAGGTTTATCTATAACAGCTGAGCAACAAAAAATAAAGAATTTAAATGACCTAGACAATTGTTTTAATTTCACAGAAGATCTTCATCATCATCATTTTGAATCCATCCCTCTGTGGGTTCGGGGACAACTGCTGACCGACCCTGCTTTTTCTTCTTTCCCTTTCTGACATTACCCCCTGAGGAAGATGGACGACCTTGACTGGGCTGAAGGTCATCAACACCATATATATCTCCTGCAAACATTTATAATAATTTTTATTCAACTATATTTTTTTTAAAAACCTGTACTTTACTTTTGTAAACTGTGCAAATTCTGTATTCCTTATCATTAAAAAAAATCACATCCATTATTAGTCAAGAGGATACATGATCCCTATGAATGTTGTGGTTATTTATGTTGTGCAAAGTTTCTTGAGCATTAAAAAGAGAATACAATTTATGTATTTAAAATAAATTTACTTCACATAATGGTGTCAAACTATAAAAAAAAAAGAATTAAAAAAGGAATCCACCAATTCACTGTTTGATCTGTTTCAAGGGACTAAACTCTTAACAAAATCATGCAACTTAATTCCTTATGGAGGGTTATAGTTACTCACGTGATGCTAGGAAGTCTTCATCCACCCCATAATTCATGTCCGTCTTGGCCCTCTCTAATCCCTGCCTCAGCTCTTTACCCAGCTTCTTAGCAGCTCTGTCATTCCCTCCAGTATCTGTTTGTAACAGGATATATTTTAATCTTAAAATATTGAAGGATACTATACCTAATGGGCTATATAGGACTGGGAAAAGTTGACCCAACTGAATGAATGTTTTTCTGCCATTTCAAAGTTCATCCAAAGTTATTTTCTTACATAAAAAGCATATTCTCTAAGAAAAATCTTGGTGAAAAATGAACAGAAAATGAAAATTGAACTGCCTATGGTACTTGAGGGCTGTACATAGAAATCATTATCAAGCAAAAAAGTCAAATTACCTTGAACTGCAGATTTTATGGTACTTTCAATTTCAGAATGAGACATGCCACTTGCTGCTGTTAACTGTGTCAGTAATTCCCGTTTCTGGTTCTGTAATGAAATAGAATTCCAACTAAATTCTTTCCAATGCTTATGATATAATTCTCCTTTAAAGCATCATTTTTCCTCTTTTGAGAGATATATTAACACAGACAGCTCTGTTGACAAGGAATTGAGTTTTGAATAAACTTTCAGTAGTACCTGTGACTTGATTCTACTGACAGTAATTAAGTTGAGTTTACCTCAAGTTCTGTCTGTAACTCGAGCTCCAGTTGTTGGTTGAGTTCCTCCTTGCTTCTCTCTAATTCCAGCTTCATCTCACTCTCAAGTTCTTCTCTCTGTTTCTTATGGCGCTGCTCCATAAATGCCGTGTTCAGAATATTACTAGCTTTACTGTGAAACAAAATCAAGAATAGTATGTATACAGTTCTATATCATGATTGGTGAATTAACATAAAATTTAAATTTTCAAATACTTTTTCCTAAAAACTGGAATACCCCCTGACAATACTGTTTATAGAAGAGAAAGGAAATTTTACTAACAATAGGCCCATGGGCCACATTGCTCACCCGAGCATTTTTGGCTAGAGAAAAGCAAAATCAGTTTACTTAATAGTATTGAAAAATTTAAACATATATGTGGTCCCACTGTACCCCCTCCCTTGGGGGGATTATTTGAACAAACTCAAATCTACACTAAATGAGGATAACTGATATTTATAAGACTAATATAATGGCTTCAGAAGACTTTTAAAGATTTTTCCCTATATTCTTATATGTAAAACTTTGATTGCTTATTGTGGCCTCACTGTAGCCCTTGGGGTCATGATTTGAACAAACTTGAATTTACTCTATATAATAAAGCCTTCACTTATAATACATCTCTCTCTTCTGGCCCAGTGGTTCTGTTCTGTAGAAGAAGATTTTTAAAACATGTCTTTAGATTTCCACTTATTCTTAATTATCTCCCCTTGAAAGAGGGTGTAGCTCTTCATTTGAACAGACTTGAGTTCCCTTCCCCCAAGGATGCTTTGTGGCAATTTTGGTTGAAAATGGTCCTGTGGTTCTTGAGATGAAGTTGAAAATGTGAAAAATTTACAGACAACAACATGCCAGACAACAAGCAGCTGACAACAGATGGACAACAGACACCCTTAGATCAGAAAAGCTAACGTGAGTCTTTGGCTCTGACAAGTGAACTAAAAAATGGAACCCCCTATTGACAATACTGTTTTAAAGAAGGTACATTTTCCATAAAACTGGAACACCCTGACAATACTGTTTCATAGAATAGGAAGGAACTTTGAGATGAGCCTACCCTGCCCCACGTCTTCTAATTGAAGAATTTCTGTTGAAATCCTGTTCATCCTCTATCTGCTCTCTTAGTTCCCTGGAAACATCATCATTAAATAACTTTAAACTACTTTGCATGTAAATAATCTACACGTACATGTATCTACTAGATTAGTATAGATTTTTTAAAACCATTATATTTTCCAACAGTATGGCATATTTTAGGAATTTCAGTTTCAAATTTCCATATTTAATCCTTCTTTTGTGTAGTATTCTAGGACTAGAAAGCTCATTTTGATGCATATACAAGTATATATGCTATGACAATAAATACATGTATCAAATATCATTGAGGCAATGTTTTAACTGAAAACAAAAACAATATAGCATTCATTTAAGTATAATTATTTGTTAGTTCCACAAAGAAAAGACTTGACTAACAAGATTTCCTCTAATGGAGACTTACATTTCCTTCTGATGTTTCTTCGCCATGATTTTTTCCTTGATGAGGTTTTCCTGATGTTCCCGGGCTCGCTGTAGCTGATCGTTTAATTGATCTACCTGAGATGAGTGTTGTTGTATTATAACATCAACTCCAGACAAACGACTTCCCTCTCGTGTCAATTTGTTCTCCAGTTGCTCCTGCCAAATATCAGATTCACATGTTTCGGTTTACCCTTCTTATTTTTCTCATGATGTGCAAAATAATTAAATCAACAATGTATTGAACAAAATATACAATCATGTGAACTCCAATGTCTTAACACCTGTATGTCGAATAAGAAGGATAAATGCAATCCATATAAAAATGAATCAATCATATATGGCCCTGACTTTTTTATGAATTCTAGTTGAAGCTTTAACATCTTGAACCCTTAGCTATTTGTTACCTTAATTTTTTTAATTAGTCCTAGTCTTAGTTTTAGATACTGAGGTAAATTGTCTATAATTCCATTATAATCAGGTATCAGGTAAATTACCTGTAGATTTTGTAAAGTTGCATCCTGCTTGCTGAGTATTGCTTGTCTTCGTGCTGCTCCTACTTCTAATCGTCCAATCAGCTGTCCTAGTCGTTTCTCTTGTTCGTGTAGTGCCTCCTGAGTCTCGGCAGCCATTCTCCGCCTGAGGGCCGCCAGAGCTGCATTTCTCTCCTCCTCAAGTCTCTTCTCCTCTAATTGTAGCTCAGCATTCTGGTAACATAATTTACATTAAAAGTACTGGAAGGACTGCTACATGTAACATGATTCATACACTATAAGATAGGGGCTGTAACACATAACTGTTATTATACTGACATTCAGTTTGGAGTTGCTAACCCAAAAGGATACATCAACTATACCATGGATAATTGTCGACTTATAATTCTAAGACTCCATTTCAATATACACAAGTACTGAGTTAGTTTTCTTCAGATATCATTAATTGTTTTCAATCAATATTGATGGAAAGTATGGATATACTGTGGTTTCATTAATTTTCAGTGGGATCAAATTTTGTCATTTTGGCAAAAAGTACAATTTCGATGATGTAAAACTCATAAACACCTATAGCTAAATTAATCTATTCATTTATTAATAAAATTTGCGGTTCATTGATCACATAACTTTCTGGTCTAGCTGACTCAACCTAGTGAAAATGACAAAAATTGGAGTTGAATAAAAAAAGATGAAACCACAGTAAAAAGTACTAAGGACAGTTGTCCAGATTTTTCCTCTCACCAGTTGCTGTTGTAATTTCTCCCTCTCCTCTCTGTTCGCCTTGGCTTTGTTCATCAGAGTTTCTTCCTTTTTACGTCGGACCTCCGCCATTCTGGCTCGACGCTCCGCCAACTTATTCTCCAGGCTGCAAATATACAGAGATTGGTAAGATTGACACAACTAATGCAAATCAAAATCATACCTGTACCTATTGATACAGTTAACGGTAGATTATTTTATGAATTTTTTAAAACAGGCATACATGTATACTTTTATTTCCAGGAAAAGAGTTATAGCAGACCTCCAGGGAGAATGAAATCTACTTCATTATACATGTACAAGTATCTTGCTTCCCTATATATACAGTTTAAATTTCATGACTGTGCAATACTTGGTGATAAAATTTTACTTTATCATGTGCATGAATTCATTATGTGTGTGTGTTTTCACTGTAAACACTGATTCACTATTTATGTTAAGACAAGTCATAATTTTATACATTTGAACTTTGATATCTTGAATGTCAGTAAGTTGAATACCATGGATATGTCAAAGTGATTTGAAAGTCTCTAAAACTTTTTCCTACTATATTTTAACCTCAATATCTTCAACCCGAGGATATATCTCGAAGTTTTTTTTCTCAGTCCCATCAAATTCAAGATAACAAGGTTTTACTGTAAACATATTATCTCTTCTTAATTACAGAACTTGGGAACAGTTACCTTTTCTGTTGCTTGAGACGACTAACTTGTAGTTGGTTGTTGATGACCTGCAAGTTATGCTCATGTTCTCTTAAAATCTTCTCCTTGGCCCTAAAAATATGAATATACCACAATAAACCACAGAAATAACTTAAATGCAATAATTTAAAAACATTTTCACACTGTGAGAAGTGTCTAATTCTGCATACTCTTCAGTGAGCTCCAGACTAGTGGTCAGGACTTTGTTGACTGTCGATGTCTGCTGGACGATGAGAGCTTCCTGTTCCTGTTGTTGTGTTTCCTCTTCTTCCTCCAGTTTCTGTAAATTAAGATAGAAATTAGGTCACAAAAATGACTTCAGGACTCCCATGCCCTTTTTTTTTTTTTTTTTTAACAAAAATCTGGATCCATCCCTGTTTTAAATTACCTCTTCTTACGATAATCATATTTTAGAGCCTTTCAAGCTGCGTTTTTTCATTCACTAATTCAAGTACACACTAATATGTGATTAAAAGAAATACATGTACATGTATATGTTAATTATTTAGGACTTGAGTGTGGTACCAGAAATTTACGATTTTAATAATCAGTTGAAAAGAAAGACTGTGTTAAATTTTTAGTACAATAATTTATGTATTTTTACAGTATATCTTACATAGTCTTTTCAAATGAAATAAAGATTGTAACTATCCTAAATGTGCTAAAAATACATTCATAAAGAGGAAAGCTCCGATTTTAGTTTTAGTCTAGCTCACTTACAGCCATTCTTTCATTCAGTCTTTCCCTGAGTCTGGCTGCAAACTTGTTCCTTTCCTCTAGTCTGTCCTCTGCAATATTAGAAAAAAAATCATATTGCTTAAGAGCTCAACATTAGATAAAATACAATGTAATAGTCATGTCATTGTTGTAAAACAAGTGATAATTATTTATAAGTTATAAGGTCTTCATGATATCTCTATTTTATCACTGGAAAAACAATGCTAAGAGCTGCCTAAAATAAATCTTTGTACCTGCAAACATCTTTGTAGCAAGATTCATACATTTTCCAAAGCTCAACAAAAGTTCATACGACACTGTGAGATTTATTCTAAAACTTATCAAAAACCTAAGGATCACAACATTCAAACTGATATCAAAAAGTAATAAATCTCTTTAAAGGGACACAACTCTAACAAAGTCACACAATTTAACTACTGTAAATCAATCAGAATTAACCAGTCTTGTCTAAGACAATGCTTTGCCCATCCAAAATTACATGTATATGTATGACATTCAAAAGGGTTTATGTACATGGAGGCTTTGAAGTGTGGGAGGGGGTTTCATAAGCACCAGTGATAATCGTAGACAGAATGTTCAACTCCTCCTTTCTTTACATTTCTGAATACTTAAAAACCCAACATTCCATTTAATTTTATAATTCAATTTCAATTACAAGTAAAGCAAAATTATAACGGTAGATCTTAAATTCTGACCTTCATACTGTTGCATTCTCTTCTTATGTGCCTTGATCAGTCTATCGACATCAAACTTGTTGTCATTTCCTACAACCTCTGTAATGGTGGACACCATCTTGTCATTGAAATTCTCTATTTCTTTCTGCTTCACTTCTGCTTCTTCCTGTAAATCATATCAGATGACCATCAGAAATTTTTCTGTTGTTTTCAACTTCATCAAGTTGTCTTATTTATCTATTCACTTAATAATAATATCAAGTTATCTATTGCCTCATATGCTATAATATGTCAAGATATCTAGTGAGTTAAAAGTATCCAATGACTTACAAGAGTCAAATTATCCAATGACTTACAAGAGTCAAATTATTTAATGACTTACAAGACTTAAATTTTCCAATGGCTTACAAGAGTCAAGTCATATATTTAAATTATTTGCTAACACTTACAGTTCTGACTTTGTCCAGGGCTTTTAATTCTTCTTGATCCAGTTGTAATTCCTTCTGATCCATTTCCTGTAGATGTTTTTCCTTCAGCTCTAAATAGTCCTATCATAGAAAGGAGAGACAAGTTAAATAAAGTAGACTAAAAGTCAACCTCTCTAAGTAAATAAAATATACTACTGTGACTTGACCAGTTTTCATGGGGTTTAATTTTCATTGTATTTGTGGTATGGAGAGACCGATGAATTCATGTCCTCCACCAAATGAAAACAACTTGACACATCTTTAGCCATGAAATAAAATCTTCATGTTCCAATGTTTTTTCTCAAAAAAAAAATATAACCACAAAAAAATAAGTGATTTTACAGTATACAACCAATTATTTTCTACTCAGTTTAAACTTACATCCACCAAGCCTTTAGTGTCTGTGGATTTATCCATGTTCTTTAGGAGGAGCTGTTCCTCTTTTTCCTGTTCTGCAGAGAGTTTCTGTAGCTCCCGTCGACGACGCTTGGCAAGTTTTTCCTCAAGAGTCAACTGCTGCCTCTGACTTTCTAAATAAAGATTTTTCAGAGGTAAACAAATATTTTCAATGAAGTATATATCTTTACAGCTTTAAGCAGCTTTTTTCAGAAAACAGTTCAAATCAGAGATACAGTTTTCGGTGTCTTTTCTTTTACATCAAAAATGGGAATCAAGGTTCTTATTAGCAGTGTAGAGTCAATACTCAATATCAAATGACTTAAAACACAGAAAGGTCTCTAATTTTAAAATTTTGTGAAGCAGCTGAAATCTTACCCAGTCTTACAATAATTTGTTTTTTTGTTTGCATGTTAAAATCTTATAAAGTCTTCGGTATTTATAAACTTAAGATCTTGCTAAGATCTCAACGTTTGGTCAACTGAGTGAGATTTCAAAAATGTTTCTGGCTTTAGTCAAATGGATAAGATCTTACCAAAGTCTCTGGCTTTGGTAACCTATTAATATTTACTCAGTTCTATGGATGCTCACTTTTGTCAAGCAACTGTAACCTTAATTACCAACGTGTCTGATTTTGTAACCACTTTGAGACTATAGGTCTCTTGCTTTTATCATTCAGTTACGACCTCATTGGGTCAGTCAGCTAAGATTTTGCCACTCTTTTTTTAAGCCAGTAAGATCTAAGTAAAATCTATTTTGTCAGCTGGTTCATATCTTACCAAGGTCTCTGGCTTTAGTAAGCCGGTTAAGATCCTGCAAGTACTCATTCAGAATCTGGTTTTTCTTCTTTTCCTGAAGTTTTCCGTCCTGTACCAGCTGTTTTAGAACGTCCTCATGACTTTCCACATTTTCAGTGACAACATCACTGTCCTGTTGATCCTGGAGTTTTCTCATGGCTATAATCTGTCTCCGCTTGGCCAACCTCTCCTCAAGAGCCTGGGTTAAAAAAAAGATATTTTACTACATTGCAGTAAATGACAACATTTCAGTCAGTCAATCTTAAGCCTCTGTCTGATTTTGCTACTTGCATGCATAGAATGATAGTTTTTCAGTTTTAGCCTTTTTCTGATTTTGAACTGTGCGAAGATTCAAGTGTGCAGAATTTCCATTTTTACCCTTTGCTGTCGTGACAACTGTAGAGCCTGTTTTCTGTCTACTTCAGACATTTCTGACAATAACTTCTCCATCAGGGCATCAATCTAATAATAATGAAATTTAAAAAAAAAATCAATAGGGTTCTATCAACTGCTGTATACAAATGATCACAATATACTATAGGCAAACCTGAGTATTGCAAACATGGGGGATGGGGGATTTAAAAATGTCACAGTTAATAATTAATGTGCTGATACAAAGTACATACCTCCTTCTCAGAAAGGTCGGTCTGTTTATTTATCTCCTTCCTTATAAAGTCTCTCTCATCTTCGTGAAGACGCGCCTGTGCAAAATAATTAAATAAAAATAACAAAGCAAAAATAAAAAATACTCAATAAGAAATATCATAAAATCTAAAAGCAGTAAGATTTGGGGTTTCTTCAACTTAGAAAAGTACTCTGATTTATCTTGGGGTTTTACAATTTTCAAGCAGTCATCTCTCTTTTGTTATGTAAGTGCCCCAATGAATGATGTTTATATATTTTAATTACCAGTTTTTGATTAGTTTTGGCATCAAGTCTTTCTAGTTCATCTTCCATCATAGATGTGTCCTTGTCTTTGGCGTGACTTTGTCTGATAACCTGAAATGCAAATAAGAATTCTTATAGTGTGGGGTCTATAACTTATTCTTCTGCAAATGAAATTTTCATTCAAGTGAATACAAGTTTTTAGGAGAATTTTCTGAGAACTGAGGTTTTGCAGTTATGTTTACATGTACCTGCTATGTTTTACAAGCCATGTATATGGCAAATACCTATTACACAAGAGAATGGGAAGAACACCATTCTTCCATTATAAGCACAGAGCCTTTAATAATTTACAGTTCTTTACATGAAAGTTTTAGGCAATACATGTACATCTTTACATGTGCACTAGATTTCCTTTTTTTTCAAATCAATTTTGCATTCCAAGAAAGTTACATTGTTTAATGAAGTAAAGTAAAGACATATGATCATAATTTTTTGGCCTCATTCACAGTTTTGCAAAACGGTTCCCAGTACAAAAAGTGTATCCTAGTCAAACTATTTTTTCTTCAATAGGAAAACTGAGACAATACTATTCTTTCTAAAGATCTGAAACATACAGTCCAATAAAACAAACAGCCCCCACCTGTTCCTCTTCCCTCCTTTCATCCTCCAGCATCTTCCTCTTGTTCAGTAGATCTTCCTTCACATTCCTCTCTACGATTGACCGGGCAGGATCCCCCACCTTCAACTTCTTTAGTTGTTTTTTAACCATATTGAACAAAACCTATGGAATATATTAAAATATCATTTACCACAAGGTCTACCTGCATTTATATTTTTCAAAAAACACACTAGATGTTCATGATCAACAAATCTTTTTTCATTGAAACAATATGATTAAAATAAGAACTGATAAGAAAACAATACCAGTAGTTTTTTATGTTTGTATTATTTATATATCACTTTTTAAAAACAGGATATTTTATCAGAACCAAAGCAAAAATTGCAATGACTGTGATAAAAATGTCTATTGTAATTAGGACCATATATGATGCATACTTAAACGACGCTTAATTCTATCTTGAATTCATGTAATTGCCGGGATAGTTAACATGGACTTTATCGTTAAAATCTATATTTCTACGTGCCTGGTCTTTTGCAGCCTGTAAAGCTCTCATCAAGGCATCAACTTTCTTTAGATCTTGTTTGGTCATCTCATTTTCAGCATCCTCACTGTAAATAAAATGAAACCAACAACATAAACAACACGAAAAATTACAGCATCACCTTAAATTACACACCTGAAAAAGACAAAAATTAATATCAACTCTGTTATTTTCTATCCTGTGGAAATCAGTATCTGGTCAAATTTTCCCAGATCTAGAAGAACAAAATAAAAATACTATAAAAGCCTTCAAGTTGCAACATTCTCTCTCACCTGTGAAAGTTTGTCATGATTTTGCCTAATCCTTCAGCCCCGTGGAGTGTCTCTGTGGTCAGTAATGGTCCACCCTCCCCCTCTTCATCAGATCCCTCCTCTATCTCTCTCCTCGTCAATTTCTTCACCTTTCTTTCAGTCTTGCCAGACTGTCCCCTACCCTTAACTTTGTCTCCTGTATATTTTGCTTGGACAACATGGGTTGGTGTTTGGTTCTTCTCTAATTCTTTCAGCATAGCCTCCTCATCTTCTTGTCTCTGTTATAAACATTGGAATAAAATAAAATTATATACACCCTTTTTCTTGTAATTAATGGTCTCACAATGCAAATACAAGATCATTTTCTTTTTTTTTTAATCTTTGTTTTATTTAATTTGCATTTATTTGTATATTTAACATGACAATTTGTTTAATTTTCTTCCCCCAACTCTATGCATTGATTTAAAACAAAACCTGGAATATTTTTTTCAAATAATGAATGTAACATTTCTATTCTTCACAGGATCATTTCATAATCACAATAATATTTAAACATTCTCAATGATCAAGTTTTTTTTCGGCCATATTACCACTAAAAACACATCACAACAAACATTATGTCTCTGACTGAATTTAATATTGAGTAAAATAGAACGTATATTTCTGAAGAAAAGATAACAAAAGAAAATAATTTATTATAATAAATCACATTTTAAAAAAAATTGTACATTTTCATTTATTTCTGCATGATAATAATAAAAGTAAAAGTGCATAGATCTGTTAATGCACATCATTTTAGATTGGATATAGACATTTTTTATTCAATGATTCACAGCACAAAATGAACAGAGAGACAAGCAAACTTTTACTTTTTTCTTCTCCAGATCCTTCAGGCAAAATGGGACACATATTGCTGTGAGCAGAGCACCCAAAAATAAACCCAGGAAAAAGGCACCAGCCATCCAGCTAGAATCCACAGAGAACTGATCCTGTACTAGGTTAACTACGGCTGGAACACACACATCAGATGGAGAATAGTAAAAGTAATTCCCCGAGGAAGCCATGATCACTTTTTTCTCTCTTTTTTCTCTTTAATTAATTGACATCTGAAATGAAATAGTTCCCCTTGTGAAACGTATCATATTCACAGGCACTTGTTTCGGTAATAAATTTTTAACCCATAGTATAATAATAACACAAGGTATCTAACTCCGAATTACACGGAGTACCCCCCTCCCCCGGAATCGCACTCATTTACACTTTCAGAGGAAATACACTGACAAACTGTTTATACCTATGTTTTCTATGGTAATTTATCTACACAACCATATATGGCATGCTTGTCTTTATTTTCTTTAGTCTCTGTAAACAGCGTCAAACTCTGCTCGCCGTATGGAAAAGTCGAATTCAACCATGAAATGGTATATGTGCTAATCCCGCACAGAGAACAGAATTAAAAAATGAGTGGGTTTAAAAATTCAATTCCAGTGTTTAAATATTGCATGAGTAAATAGAACTTGTATACGTCTGATTTTCCCTGAAAACATTACGATGTTTATCCGATGTAATTTTACAAACAGATTTTTAGCCAATCAAAATCATTGTGCGGGATTAGCACATACCATTTCATGGTTGAATTCGACTTTTCCACTTGACGAGCAGAGTTTTGACGCTGTTTACGGAGACTAAAAAAATAAAGACAAGCATGCCATATATGGTTGTGTAGATAAATCATCGTAGAAAACATAGGTATAAACAGTTTGTCAGTGTATTTCCTCTGAAAGTGTAAATGAGTGCGATTCTGGGGGAGGGGGGTACTCCGTGTAATTCGGAGTTAGATACCTTGTGTTATTATTATACTATGGGTTAATTAAAAATTTATTACCGAAACAAGTGCCTGTGATCATATTAGATAAAATGTTCTATCGTTAAAATTTACTCCAAGAACTAAAACCTAAATATTTTTTAAATTACAAATTCAGAGACATCTTACCTTTTACTACACCAATTCTTTAGATTTTACGGTGCTATATATTGTATTGACACGTTCAGCGTTTAAAATTAGACGCCATTTGTAAATAATGTGTTGCGATGTCCGGAGAGAGAATAAAATCAAAAAATGACGTACGGAACTCTTGATTACTGTACATCCGTTTACAATGAAAAGTTGCGCGTATGTATTTTCAGTCGATGTTTTAATATTAGAGGCTAAGGGTATTTTCACAAAGTATGTAAAGCATGATTTATCAGAAAAAAGTATTCTTAAGAATTTCAGAAAAAGCAGCGTAAATCTATGAATGATTCCGGTTAGTGTTTGAACCGAGTAGATTTGATTATTATGCACACTTTATTTACTTCCGTTGCTATTCTAAACATGATCGCACCTGCCTGATCAGCAAGAAAATTGAATGATGGACAAGCTACTGTGATTTAAAAACATTGACAGGTATCGGTATTGCTTAGAAAAGTCTATTTGTTTTGTTCAGCACGTTTTGTTTTTGGTTATTGGTATATAATTAAAAAAAATATTTCTTATACCTGGATTAAACCCCTGTATTTCCAACTTACTTTATACTGTTATACACGCATGGCATAGAAAAACAAGACTTTTAACAAATATTTCACAGGTACAGTGGAGTCGCCAATTCCGGGTCGTCTCCTATTCCGGGTCACTCGTGTGTATTTTATGCCATATTGTTAAAATTAAAGCGCAAAAAACTTAATAAATACACTGGTCTTGAAGAATTGGTCTTTCTGTCTGTTATCAATAGCAAAATTTTGAAAATCAACTTTAAGAGAGCATCCGAGAAACGAAATTATGAAACACGCGTATTGAAGACATGGATGTTTGTGCTTCCTTGACAGGCTACTTTCGTTTTTGTTCGCTGCAGCATGGCTGATATAAAAGTTCTAAATAAATAATAATAGCTTGAAAGTATGGTACATACATTCAGATTTAACTCAGAAATCGATCATAATGACAATTTCTCAAATAAAATTACACTGATTAATAAATCAAACTGTAGCAGTTTCTCCAATTGCGGTTCATGTAATCTCATGGCATATGGAACATGTCGAAACTCAATGTACAAAACCTAGTGGCAACCGCGTGTATTTACCCTGATTTTTAAAAGTATTCTACCTGTGAAATATGTGTATAAAAAATAAAATTGAGTTTACCTTGCAAATACATTTTTTTTTTAAATTTTAATCACAAAATAATTATTTTTATTCTGAATCCTCATTGTTATCTGAGGCTGTATTTAACGTCCAGAAAAATCAATCATTTTTCTGTAATTTTCCTGTAACATGTGAGAGATTACAGCTGATACCACTAGACAACCGGTTCCAAGTCCCTCCCATACACACCCTCACCCCACGCCTGCCGCACAAAATGAAGAGTTGTTGGATGGGATAGTAATTAAATCCTTGTAAATTACACATTTTACGAAATAAAAGATTTTTAATTCTGAACTCTCTGAAATAATAAATAAAAAATACTGAATATTCCAGAGGACACGGAGATTAAACCATATTCTCAGTTCTTTTTCATATTAATTCTAACAGATCCATTTATGATATAGTCATTTTTTATTATTATTGATTTTTTTATTGCATATTGCAATTCGTTTTTTTTTTTTTAATAATTGAAACTGTTATTTTCTGTGATTGTTTATGAATTTTCTTAGCTGCATGAATTCTTTTCATGCTTCAACATCATAAAAATCGTGTTCCCAAACGATCCCTTCATATTACAAGACCATGAAGTCACATGACCCGGAAATGGAGAAATTGATTCATAAGTGGGGAAACTAGGCCTTGTTGAAATACGCCCGTAAATATTGTTCCCGTTTACCTATTTTGAAAATAAAAAGTCTCTTGGATGATTCACTATTTGTACTTTTAATGCATATGTTGCATAAAATATAAATCGAACAACTTTGCAAAATATCAACCAGACAGCCTGACGTGACCCGTAATTGGCGACTTCACTGTAGATCTTTCATCAAGGCAAAGTCAAACACGAAAATGTAAGGAAAAAAAATCTCATGAATGTATAGCAAATTAGGTAACTTTGGGAAGAAAAAAAACAGACTTTTGAATTAATGCATAAGTATACTCTGCTTAGGAATTTTTGTACTTAGGGCTCACAGTGTGAGCAGCACTTTGAGCTCACTTTAAATTTAAATGTTTAAACAGATAAATGAAGGATTTATAAGTAACCTTTGAGATTCATATTCTCAACATTATTTTCAGTGAAAACAAGATGTTGCTGTTCATTGTTGTGCAGCTCTCCCTGCTAGTGACCTGTCAGTCATTTAAAGTGTCCGATTTGACTGAACTTTATGTGGAAGATATTAATGTCACTAGAGTGGACAATTATGCATACTTTTACAATGTATGTGGTTTGTTTTTATTTTGTAAACAATGCAATATAGAATTTGAAATTAAAAAGAAAAAAATATGAATATCTGTTTGATCATATATGATTTATGTTTATTTTGAAATAAAATTCATTTTTCTTTTAAAACCAAAATAGTTAAATCAATCTTTTTAAGCATAACCATTACACATTTGTACAATACTTTCCATGGAATGAATTCAATATTAGTGGTAGAAAAAAAAAGTTTGAATAAATTTTCATTTAATATTTGCAACTTTTTCAGCTGCATACATATGCAGAAAACACATCTGTAAATCCTGCGTATGTGAATACATCTTCTTTTTTCACTGGTACACCCAATGTTGCCGGTTTAGTGGTGGAGTTTACTGAATGGAAAGTGAATTCCACTGGAGCCACTGTAAACACACTTCCTCTGCTCAAAGTCATACAGAGATGGGAGGTAAACTTTAATTTATAACTTACATTTTATATTAAGTATTTGATTATGCACTGAATCAGAATGAGATCCATATACATGCTTAACCTTTATGAGTCCTCTCCCATTATTAGGAAACTAACATAGTTTTGAGTCAAATAATAATGAAAACAGCTATGGAAGTAACATTCCAGTTATTCTAATTTCTAGAATTTGAGGTTTATGTTTCAGGTTAAACTAATTTTTGAAAATAAGTACTGGTATTCTAGTTCGAAGTCACGCAGAAATAGGAGAATACTCTTAAATTACTGTGAATCAATTTTTATTACTGAGAACTATTTTAATTTGTGTAATTATAAGAGACGGTCTGCTTGTGAAAATTTCATTTGTCAGTATGTTTTTATTATTAAGAATTATATTCAAAAATAACTGGAATTCATGAAAATTTTGTTTTAAATAAATACAAAATACTTTTCTTACAAAAATAAGGTGTCTCAAAAATTTCGTGATCTACAGTACATTTATCCTTAGTGTGCTCAGAAAATAACATTAATCTCAAATGATTACAAAATCAGTATTTAATTTTATTTTCTGCTGACAGCTAAATAGTGCAACAACATCTCCAGATACTGTCCTGGTGTCCATGGTGATCATCAACATAGGCACCATCACTGCCACCGATGTAATGGTGGAGTTTGATCTCAGTAATGGAATGTTTTCTTCGTACTCTACAATGGCTGTAAACACATCAGTAAATACTGAGATTGTGCCTATTTCTGGTCAACTGGAGTTCAAGTGGAGTCCTGGTAACCTTTCAGGTAAAGGAATTTTCAGATACAGTCAAACCTTGTCATCTTGAACTCAGTGGGACTACATTATGAGACCCTCATTTCTTGCTTTATTTCACAGCGGGGGAGGAGAGGTACCTGAGCTTTATTGCGACCCCCTCAGGAACAAATGGAGGAAACCTGCAGGCAGGAGACAACATTTACAAGGGCCAGCTGTATTTCTCTTATCCAGTGAGCTTTGTCTCTGATGCTTGATTTATCTAGTGATGAAGAAAATCCATGTCATTTTAAACTAAAATCACTAAGACAATAAGAATGCATATTAATTTTTTAATTTTATTTCAGTCTTCAAAATCAATATGCCATATTTGCATAGTTATATGAAAGTGTGAATAAATGCTTATATATAGATTCCACGGGTTTGTTTTGGATACCCTCAAGGTCAAGAGACCACAAAACTAATAGTTTTAAAGTTTGAACTTTTGAAAAATTTTATCTTTTTTACACAATTCTTCTGGACGGAAGACCTACTCATTATTAGTGAAAATAAGATCATCTCTATTTTTTTTTCTCTGTTAATTTAGAACATTTTGACATCAAGTGTTGGACCAATCAGCCTAAGTATGTGTGTCCATGGCATCCGAGATGTTGAAAAAAATGTAAGTAAATAATGGAACAAAACGAGATTTAATTTAAACAGAGTTCTGTTAGAACTTTCTATTAATAAAATCATTTGTCATAATTTATTTTGAGGGTCTGTGCAATGAACTAAGATGATATATGTCTTGTTTCAGATATTGTATCAGCATGGTTTTACTGCCTTGATGTTTTTCGTGGCTTTTTTCCTTGGCATTGCTTTGGTGATTGGAGCTGTTTGTTTGTTTCTGGTGATCAAACGAAAGCGATCTGTGAAAAACCAAAGCTTTACTCAGGTATTTAATGTTCCTAGGCTTATCTTCTCCAATAATATCATTTTAATTGAAACAGATTTTAATAACTATAAAGACGGATATACATGTACAATCAGAACACTATACAACCAGTTACAGGGAATTTTAATGAATGATACTGTGTTCTTTTTGCAGACAAACTTAAGATTGTCAACTCGAGGTAAAACTATACTGATGGATGACAGGGATGCAGACAAGACGGGCCACACCATTACTGACTTTAGGTAAGAAGCAGTGTCATTTTGAGAATGAGCCTAGAGCTAAAAATGACAATAAATTCTTAAATTAGTGCTTAGAAATGTAACATTCAGAACTGGTGCTCAAATTTATCAGTGCTAGATCTTATTCTCATTGATGACCTTCACGGTAGCTCAGTTGGTAGAGTGCTTGCTCCGTGGTTGGAAGGTCGTGTGTCCGCGACTGACCTAAGTCGATAAAAAATAGGTAGCAACTGTTCCTTCACCAAGGCTTGGCACTTTGAAGTGAAAGTTGCAGGTCCTTTGGATGAGACCTTAAAAACCAAGGCCCCGTGTCACAGTAAGCATTATCAGGATAAAGAACCCTCACTGCTCAATGGCCCTGAGTGCTGAGTAAAGGTCTAAATTTGAAGCCCTTCACCGGACTTTGGTGACATCTCTATATGAGTGAAAAATTCTCGAACAGGACGTAAAACAACATACAATCAATCAATCATATTCTCATTGATAGATTATCTTTATCTATTTAATAATTTCAAAATATAATGATTTTAGTTAAATGACCGTGTTGTGTTGTATTTTGAATTTTTATTTTTGCCAGCAACATCAAAGAGGAGGATTCCATTGTTGAGGTCCTGGTTGTCAAAGACAAACTGAAACGCTTCAGAGAACTAGACAAGTAAGAACAGTTGGTGTGTGTGTGTGTGTGGGGGGGGGGGGGGTCAAAGTAGTGTAAGCTACTCACATGTCATGAGTGTTTTAATTGAAATGAATGGAAAAAAAGAAACAAAACCAAACAATGTAAATATCAAGTGGGCTGCTAAGTGGTAACTGAGGTCAACATTTTGGATGATAATGAGCGTTAAGGTCCTACACTTGATTTTACTTGACAGAGTCATATTGTTTCATACACATTTACATTTAGCCCATTGCATTGACTACTAGCTGAATGCAGAAGTGTTCACTACTAGTAAATTCAGAAAACAAATACGGCAGAAGTTCTGACTGTCTTTTGTTTGCAGTTTTATATTAGTATTTCTTTATGAGAGAATTTGGTATCAAAGTCTTCATCTTTAATTTTGTTAGGCCAGCGTTAAATTTTGTGGTTTTTGAACTGAAAATATTATTAGAATAAAAATTCTTTATGTGTTCAGGTCTGATCAGATAATCAATACCTTAAAAAGACTTGTATTATTGTTTGATATATGAAAAATAGATCTACCAACACTTCACTCCCCTCCTTCCCCCCCCCTCCCCCCCACCCCCCCCAAAAAAATTACAATTAATGAGAAAAAAATGAGGAGCTGATGAAAAAAGACAGTAATTAACAACTGAGAACATACTTGTTGCTAAGGAGTAAGCCATGATTGAAACTGAGTGTACTGCTTTGTAGCTTGGACATTGTGTGTACAGTGAAGGCAGATACAGACATTGAGACACAGAGGACAGATGCTTCACTGAAGGCTACCGCCATGTTGATTAGAGGACTCATCCACAACAGGGACATCGGCCCGCAAGTGTATGAAGTCGCCGACAAAAATGCCAAGCAGCGCAGGTTACTTCTGGATGCTAACCTTGACGATGAATTTCAGCGGCAGAATAAGAAACTCAGAAAGAAGCTAGCAGCTAAAAATAAGGTCAGAGTTTGATATGCAAGGGAAAATAAATGAGTCTATATGCCCTCAGTATTTTTTTTTTTCATCACATTGTGCATTGTGAATAAAGGTATTTTGAAACATTCAAAATTTAGATGAAATATTGTCATGAACTATTTGGTACAGTTATGAGAGAGTGCAAGCCTTTTTATTGATACTTAATGACCTAGAATTATATTTTGGCAGTATTTTTGAATTAGTGCATAAATTCAAAAAATTTGAATCCTGCTTGACTTTCTTGTCCTTTAATTGTGTGAGTTATTTGCAAATTACATAGAGCTTTTGTGCAAGAGTGTATCGAACACAGACTTGCATAAGTTACACAGCTGTCATTTTTTGTTGTAGGCCAAATTGTCCAGAACTCTGCAAAAACAGAGGGAGGAAAAGAAGAAACTTGTCAGTGATATTGCAGATCTGGGGGACAATGTAACTAATTATGAATTCTATTAATGTAACAAGATATGGTTTTTGTAAGATTGAAAATTGATTTTTTTTTTTCATGTAATGGCTATTGCATGTATTGGTTACCATGATATTAATTGTTCATATAAGTGTTATAACAATGATCTTTTCATGAAATGGTAATTTTATATTTTGGTTTTTATATTTACTGAATTTGTAATGGTTATACCATGTAATGATCATTCTATGTAATGGGGTTATTGCATGCTTTGATTATTATAAAATGGTTAAACATTGTAATGATTCTAACATGTAATTATCT
The DNA here is from genome assembly GCF_033153115.1 of Saccostrea echinata. Lineage (NCBI taxonomy): Eukaryota > Metazoa > Mollusca > Bivalvia > Ostreida > Ostreidae > Saccostrea > Saccostrea echinata. Next base: position 28,451,625 of record NW_026889765.1, on the reverse strand, counting down.
TACCATGCAATGATTATTACATATAATTGTTATTACATACCTTAGTTATTACATTTATTTGTTATTCCATGTAATGATTATTACATATTATTGAAAATGAAATGTTTTCTATCAACAGGAGAGGCAGCAGCTACTGGACATGATGGACAAAGAACACCAGACAGAACTTGATGAGCAGGAGTTCCTCCTCAAACTGGAACAAGACGAGGAGACAGAAAATCTCAGGAAGGTCTGTCCTCTATGGTCTGGATTGTGTGTTTCTAGTTTTGTGATGTTGATATAATTCTTCTTAAATGGGAGTTTGTGGTTAGAATTAGTTTGATATTTTTGTTCCTCCAGCTCTGAAATAGAATTGTTGTTGAGAGGAGATTGCTTTTAGGAGTTGCTTGCATGTTTGATTAAGCTTATGGGATGACAATTTTCTTCTTTACAAGTGTTTTCTTTGACAAGTATTCTTTTTTAGCTCACCTGAGCTGAAAGCTCAAGTGAGCTTTTCTGATCACCTGTTGTCCGGCGTAAGTCTGTCTGTCTGTCTGTCTGTTTGTACGTCTGTAAACTTTTCACATTTTCAACTTCTTCTCAAGAACCACTGAGCCAATTTTAACCAAAGTTGGTACAGAGCATCCTTCGGTGAAGGGGAGTTTAAATTGTTAAAATGAAGGGCCAACTCCCCTTACAAGGGGAAATAATCAAGAAAAGACAAAAATTGGGTGGGGTCATTAAAAAATCTTCTTGTCAAGAACCACAGGGCCAGAAAAGCTGAAACTAATGTGGAAGCATTCTTGGGTAGTGTAGATTCTAAATTGTTCAAATCATGGCCCCTGGGGGTAGGGTGTGGCCACAATAGGGAATCAAAGTTTTACATTGAAATACACATGCAAAATCTTTGAAAATCTTCTTCTCCAGAACCACAGGGCCAGAAAAGCTGAAACTAATGTGGAAGCATCCTTGGGTAGTGTAGATTCTAAATTGTTCAAATCATGGCCCCTGGGGGTAGGGTGTGGCCACAATAGGGAATCAAATTTTTACATTGAAATACACATGCAAAATCTTTGAAAATCTTCTTCTCCAGAACCACTGGGCCAGAAAAGCTGAAACTTATGTGGAAGCATCCTTGGGTAGTGTAGATTCTAAATTGTTCAAATCATGGCCCCCGGGGTTGGGCGGGGCCACAATAGGGAATCAAAGTTTTACATTAAAATATATAGGCAAAATCTTTGAAAATCTTCTTCTCCAGAACCACTGGGCCAGAAAAGCTGAAACTTATGTGGAAGCATCCTTGGGTAGTGTAGATTCTAAATTGTTCAAATCATGGCCCCCGGAGGTAGGGCGGGGCCACAATAGGGAATCAAAGTTTTACATTGAAATACATATGCAAAATCTTTGAAAATCTTCTTCTCCAGAACCACTGGGCCAGAAAAGCTGAAACTTATGTGGAAGCATCCTTGGGTAGTGTAGATTCTAAATTCTTCAATTCATGGCCTCCGGGGGTAGGGCAGGGTCGCAATAAATATTACAAAGGGGAGGTCTTGTGAAGAACAGCAGGGCCAAAGTAGCTCAGGTAAGCGTTGTGGCCCATGGGCCTCTTGTTTCTGTTTGTATTCAGCTCCGAGATATTAATTGTCTATTTGTCATGAATATTCTGTTTTGGGGAGCTTTGTTGACTTACATGTATATGAGATGTTGCTGTGTTTTTGACAGTAGATTACTATGAGGAGGAGTGTGTTTTAAGATTTTGATTTTTGTCATTGACAGGAGTTTGCTGTGAGGAGAAGTTGTATTACATAATTATATGTTTCGATTTTTTTCATTATTTTTTGGTTGACAGAAGTTTGCTTAAAGGGGAAGCTTGTTTGATATATAGCTTTAAGATGTTGATTTTGTTGTTAAGACAGGAGTTTAATATGAGGTGAAGCTTGATATTGTTTGATTCTTAAGCGCTGAGAAATTGATTTTATCATTAACAGGAGTTTGCTATGAGGCGAAGCTTGTTTTATGTTTTGAGCTATGAAATGTTGATTTTATCGTTGACAGGAGTTTGCTGTGAGGAGAAGCTTATTTAATGTTTTGAGTTATGAGATGTTGATTTTATCATTGACTAGAGTTTACTGTCAGGAGTAGCTTGTCTGATGATTTGAGTTATGAGGTGTTGATTTTGTCATTGACAGGAGTTTGCTGTCAGGAGTAGCTTGTCTGATGATTTGAGTTATGAGGTGTTGATTTTGTCATTGACAGGAGTTTGCTGTCAGGAGTAGCTTGTTTGATGTTTTGGGTTATGAGATGTTGATTTTGTCGTTGACAGGAGTTTGCTATTAGGATAAGCTTGTTTGATATTTTTTAGATGTTGATTTGTCGTTGACAGGAGTTTGCAGTAAGGAGGAGGATGGGGATGAAGGAGATAGAACAGGATCTGTTAGAGGACGTCATGCAGCAGGGCCACCTAGTGGGGGAGAAAGCTGATTGGCTGCTGGAGGAACACCGCAAGATTCAGAGTGAGCTGGAGAAGAAGTACGACGAGGAAGTGGCAAGACAGAGATTCATCCTGGAGGAGAAGTTAGAGAAACGAAAAGCCATGGCTAAATTGGAGGTGGGCATATGACTTTTTTGTATTTATGCATTGCACACAAGAAAGAGACATGGAATATTTACTGAAATACATGATGACTTGTATGTTTGATGGGTTTTATATTGTTTTCTTCTATGATATCAGGAACAACAAGAAGACGATGAAAGTGATGTGTTGAACACAATGGCTAGTCATCAGATAGAACTTGTCAACAAAGCTAAGTCCAAAAAGTAAGTCTTACAGATTTCATAATGTGGAGTGAGAATGTGTGTCAAATGTACATGTAAATGAATCATGATGTAAATCAAAGTACTGAAATGTGAAGGATTGCAGGATCTTATTACCGGTAACTAATTTAAATTCATCTTTATATCATTTTCTCATTGAACTGATGGGTCTTATTGAATGTTTCTCTATTTTGTAATGTAATTATTTGGGTAAACAGTCTCATATGCAATTTTTTATAATATCTGCAACATCTTAGATAAACCCTTTCATCCCTATCGCGTTCCTGAATTCTTTATTGACCAGTTTAAGGACAGTCAAACTTCAATATCTCTGACATGGTTGGGCTTTTAAAACACCTCTAGGTATTTAAGTACTAGTCTTAGAGATATAGTAGTTGAAACTGGAATTACTAGAAATTGTAAGTCAGTACCACTGACTCAGTTTGATATCCTGTAAACATACTTTTATCCATGGGGGCATAATTCCACAGAATCACATTTTCTGTTAAATACAGGGGTAAAAAATTAAGTAGATTTCTTAGATTGTCATCATATGTCCTTGATGCATTTAAGTACACTGTGAAAAAATTTTTGCTGAAAAATTGTGACCCCATACATAGCTTAAATTAATCCCATGTGGGAAAAAAAATACATCTACAGTATGTAGGGTATTAAAACGGGGCAATCTGATGGGTTTGTTGGCCAATGTCCAAATACATGTAGGTTGGTTGGAAGAGCACCTGTCTAGAGATCAGGGGACTTAGATTCAAATCCTGGTCTGGTCCATCAAATTTTCCCTACTGCCCATGTTATAGGCATATAACTTATGTAAGACATATCCCTAGTATTAGACATATGAAGTGTTAAAGATGCTGAAATTCAATCTCATCAGCTTTTTTTTTTTGCTTCATCTACAATTGCATAATAATTTACAACTGTTTACTAAGTTTATGGTTTAAATGACAGAGTAGGGGGTCTGACATCTGATGAGGCAGCAGAGCTGATTGCCTTAGCAAAGGCAGACATGGTGGCCTTAAAGGAACGGCTTGACAAAGACAGACAGAAGCAGGAGACGGCACTGTCTAAACGACTCAGTGAAATGAAGAGGAAAAGACTTAACCAGCTGGTGAATATTTGAATTATTTGAACTGCTTAGAAACATTGCGTAATTTTTTATCTTTTTGCTTGAATGTCAAATTCTACAATGCTATCTGTCAATCAACTAAGAAAAATATGTTGACAAGACCTGTACATCAATTGCAACAATTAATACAGGGGGTCTGAAATTTTAAATAAGTGATTTTCTTGTATTTTTACAAAATATTTCTTTGTTTTATTGACGTATAAATGAATAAATGAAAGTTGAAATAAGCTTTTATTAGGTCACCTGAGTCACTCAGGTGACCTATTGCTATCTGTTTTCGTCCATCGTCGTCCGTCGTGCGTTAACTTTTGAACATTTTTAACTTCTTCTCTAAAACCGCTCAACCAATTTCAACCAAATTTGGTATATAGCATCTATGGGTGAAGGGGAACATAAATTGTGAATTTCATGATCCCTGCCCCCCTGGGGCCTGAGGTGTGGGGCTAAAACCACCAAAATTAATGCAATCTTTAAAAATCTTCTTCTTTACTCCAGGACATCAAGCAGTCAAACTGTTGGCATCATTGTAATAAGCATGGAGCCCTCTACCAAAATTGTGAAATTCATGGCCCCAGGGTCAGGGGTTCTGGCCCCAGGGTGGGGCTATATAGATCATATAGTGAAAGTGCATTATTTCTTTGAAAATCTTCTTCTCTGCTCCTGGGTATTAAATAAAGTTACTAAGTACATAGTTATGATGAGCAAGAGTGCCTCTTCCAAAATTGTGAAATTCATGGCCCCAGGGTCAGGGGTTCTGGTGTTAGGGCGGGGCTCTATAGATTATATAGTGAAAGTGCATTAATTCTTTGAAAATCTTCTTCTCTGCTCCTGGGTATTAAATAAAGGAACTAAGTACATAGTTATGATGAGCAAGAGTGCCTCTTCCAAAATTGTGAAATTCATGGCCCCAGGGTCAGGGGTTCTGGTGTTAGGGCGGGGCTCTATAGATTATATAGTGAAAAAGCATTAATTCTTTGAAAATCTTCTTCTTTGCTCCTGGGTATTAAATAAAGTAACTAAGTACATAGTTATGATGAGCAAAAGTGCCTTTTCAAAAATTGTGAATTTCATGGCCCCAGGGTCAGGGGTTCTGGTGTTAGGGCGGGGCTCTATAGATTATATAGTGAAAATGCATTAATTCTTTGAAAATCTTCTTCTCTGCTTCTGGATATTAAATAAAGTAACTAAGTACATAGTTATGATGAGCAAGAGTACCTCTTCCAAAATTGTGAATTTCATGGCCCCAGGGTCAGGGGTTCTGGTGTTAGGGCGGGGCTCTATTGATTATATAGTGAAAATGCATTGATTCTTTGAAAATCTTCTTCTCTGCTACTGGAGATTATATAAACAAACTAAGTGCATGATTATGATAGACAAGGATGCCTCTTCCAAAATTTTTAAATATATGGCCTCAGTTTTTGGGGTTCTTGAGGAGGGGGGGGGGGGGGGGCTCTATTGATTATATAGTGAAAAAGCATTAATTCTATTAATCATTAATTAATCCTGTCTGCTCCTTAGTGTTGAGCTGATAAATAAATTGCTTAGCTATGATGAAAATGGGAGCTTCGAACAGAATTTTTAAATCTTGTGGTCCTAGGGTCAGTTTCTGGCATAACGAGGGGGGGGGGGGGCTTTTGATAATATAGTGGAAAAGTGTTAATTCTTTGAAGTCCATAGTTATGATGATGAGGGTAACTTTTCCAAATTTGTAAATTTCTTGACCCTTGGTCTTGGGTTCTGGTGTTAGGGTAAGGCTTTGTTGAATCTGTAGTGAAAATGCATTGTACCTGTGAAATTCTTCTCTGCTTCTGGGCATATTGGAAGCAAACTGAGTAAAAGTTTAAATGATATGAGTAAGCGTATTTCTACCAGATTTTTAAACATCTGCACCATTGGTCTAACCATTCTGGTCCTGGGCAGGGCTCTATTAATTTGTATTCTACTGAGAGAAGTTATTCCCCTTTTCCATTCACCTTTGATAATTAATCACTGTAAATAATGTATTTGAAAGGTTAATAGAATAAGATAATTATGCAAGAATGTTTATCGTATAATTAAAAAAGTACTTTCTTAGTTTTAATAAACAGGTAGACCTGTAAGTAATAGATAAATAAAAATGAGACAAAAACAACTTATCTTATTAAAAGTTCTTCAAAGACCATAAGAGAGGTCAATGCTAGAGGTCTTAATATGGGTTTAAAAATATTACAGAAGCACTAATAGTTTGTTAATAGTCTGCATAGTGTTAAGTGGGGGACAGATTAGAACTTAATTTATGAGTTGATACTGAATACTAGACTAATTATTTTGTTGATCCTGATCTTCCTACTTCTCTTGCTTTAGGGCAACAAAGCTTCAACTATCAGTGTATTTAACTTCTAAATTGTTGTATTATACTCAGGTGACCGTTTAGGCCCTTGGGCCTCTTGTTTAATATGTTGTTCTTTGCGAATTTGTCAACAAGGCCTTCACCTAAAATACAATAGTATGAGGGCTCTGAAATTCTAAATATTAGATAATATCTCTTCTATCTATTTATATTAAAGAAATCTGAGCAAAAAGGGGAGATGGATAAAGTTTTGAAGACCATGGAGACACAGACAGAAGGACCAATAGGTAAAATATAAGAATACAATGCTTTTCATGACCCCATTATATAGGTACATGATCCCTGGAGTTACTCTGTAGACTTAAAAGGTCTACAAAGCAGATTAGCAAATTAAGTTTTACAGAAAAACACTTTAAATTTACAGCCAAGTGCCAGAGATAAACAATTTTGGTTCATTTTATGAACATAATTTGTCATAATCTTGTTAATTTCAAACCACAGGCAATGAAGACCATTTCACTCTTAGTATAAGCCTGTTCACAGTCACTGTTTTTACTGTACTTGATGAAAACATGATGATAAAATTTATTTTTCTAAGATCCACTCATGTACATTGAGACAAAGCTCAAACTGGAAGCCAAGCATCGAGATGAGATAACTGAAGAGGAGACCGAGATAGATGAAAATCACGCCGAGCAGCTGCGCGAGCTCAATGACCAGCTGACAGATCATGCCAAGGATGAGATGACTCAAGCTGAAAGGAACTTGATTAAAAAGATTGGTGAAATTAGTAAGTATATATGTCTCGAGCCTTGTTTTTATTCAAAGAATTTGAGATGTGTCTTATTCTCCTACAGTACTTGTACTGTAAATCAGGTGCAGTTTTTCTTAGATATAAAAAAATTAACACATCAGAATAACAAGTTTTTGTGTAAAATAAATCAAGCTTAAATGAAAAAATGGGAGTTAAAAACCTGAACACATCTGTAAACATTTTTATAAACATATTGTCTGATCATATGAGTTGTAACAATTCAGATAATGTGTCTATGGACCAGTATGATAAACTGCTGAGTCAGCATGAAGAGGAGGTGACTCGTCTACAGGCCCAACAAAAACGGTCTCAGGAGAAACAGAAAGCAAACCTTCAGGTTAGAAACATCCCCATTCTTTCCTTCACGAAAAATTCTCTTATAATTCTCTACTCTGTTGATAGTAAAGCTGGCTTTCAAGTAATGCCTTCACGTTAGAATCCCTGCCATTCTTCAATTTGTCACTATGTTCAATCCTTCATGTAAAAAATATTGCTTAAATTACTTTTAAATATGTTGATAGTGATCAAGCTATCCCTAATGTAAGAAACATCCCTGGAATTGTTTTAATATATATTTGTTAGTAAGGATTAAAGCTTGAGCCCTTCATACATGTATTCCTTTTTTTGTAGGAGAAGCTTGCCAAGGCTAAGGAGGAGTGGAGGCAGAGGAAGGAACAGGAAAAGGTGGAACAGGAGGAAATCAGGAAACGGGAGGATGAGGTCGTCAAGTAAGTGCATGTGCACTTAGGACAACAGAATTATTTTATTTAATATAATTTCTTGACTTTAAATGATTTGTAAAATATGTACATTCTAGATAGGAAAATTATGCAATGAAATTTGAAATTTTTAAATTAGACAATTATGTTAGCAACAAATGCTGGCTGCATGAATTTTGTCCCTATTAGAAACAAAGTCTGACCAACTGATGCCACAAAACATTGTTTTGATTTTATGAAAAATTTAAATGAAGGCATAATAAATAGAAGTATAATTGTGTGTTTTTGTTGGCAGGAAGTTGTTAAGTGGTCAGATGTCCATGTCTGAGGAAGAGAGAGACAGAATCATGAAAGAACACGAGAAACAGATGGTCAAGGTTGAGAACAGGTCAGACATCTTACACAAACATAAAACATTACTGAGTGCTACTGTGTAAAATCTGATCACTTGAAAAGAAATCTTCATGTTCATGTACTTTTGTTTACAGTTTAACACTGAACAAGCTGAGGCAGAAGAGAATCCTGGAGGACAAACTGGCAGCCAAGCGAGCTCTACAGATGGAGAAACTGGAGAAGAAACAGTCACAGGAGTACGAGGTTTGTCAAGCCAACCGTAATTCTCTCCACACCAGAAATCACAGAGGGCTTTGTCAAGCCAATGTACAGTGTTAGTGTAAGATACACGGCATCCTATTAGCATGGGCTAGTGTGTTAAACCTTTAGCTCAATTGGTAGAGCACTGGACTGGCAAACCAGAAGTTCCAGGTTCAATCCCCAGCAGAGGCACAAAAATGTCTCTGTGACAGTACTGCAGTATTTCCATGCATGGATTCCATAAACTGAATACAAGTTTTTTGGAGAAACCCAAATAATGAACATATACTCGGGAAATTACAAAATCAGTGTTAACAATTAATTTTTTTTTTGTGCAGAAAAAGATGAGACAAATAGAACATAATGGGGAGGAGTCTGATCCCGAGAATCAGCGAGAAAAGTTGGAGCTGATGAGGAACCAGTTTCATCAGAAAATGGCCGTTCTCCAGGGTCAGAAACTCAACATTGATGATGAGCTGGAAATGGTATGTCTGTTGGAGTACAAATGTATTAATTTTCATGCTTCTACAGAAGAGTCTGTTTAAACGCCTAATGTGATTTTGATAGACCTGCAAGCATTATTTCACAATAAATGCCATTAAATTGAAGTTTCAACCTCTGTTGGTGTTTGAAAATTTCATTCGGTCAGTATCTAAATATTAATAAGTTCATGCTTGGGGCCTGCCCCCCCCCCCCCCACCTTCCCCTCCCCCAGTTCCTATGGCAATGAAGTTAGTACATATGCAGTACTAATTCATTTGCTTGTCTTGTCTTCACAGCTTTGAGAAGTTTCTAAACAAATTTTCTTATACATTTTTGCACTCACATAGAACTCAAGATATTGGAAATTGATATTTCATAGTTTGCAAAAGTTGATTAAGCTCTATAATGTATTTTATATAATTTATAATGATTTTACGTGAAAAGGTGAAAATTGAAATGTTGAAAGAAAGAGCACTAGCCCTGAAAGACCAAGAGGAGCAGCTAGGGGCCATGGTGGCAGCACTGCAGGTAGCCAAAGCAAGGGAGGTAAGTCACATCTATTTGGCTACTAGAGGTACAATTACCTCCCTTATTAAGGAATGAGTGTCTAATAGTATGGATGTTTTTACCAGTAACTTCTATGGATCACTTTCAGATGGCACTTATTGATGAACAGCAGGCAGCCATCAATAATCTGAAATCAAATCTGATGGATGAACTTAACGAAAGAGGAATATTGTCTGATCCTGAGTGTCAGAAGGTCCTAGAAAGACACAGACAAGTGTGTATTATTACTTACTCCAGATTTTTTGTTGTATGTTGAAAAAATATGCTGAGTTTTGTGTTTTATGTGTTAATGTAAAATAAACCTGAGATGAACTCTCATTGCTGCAGGAACAAGAACAACTGCACAAGAAACTTGACAGTCAAAGAAGTCGACAAGAAAAGGTAAGCTGCTGTTATTAGTACGACAATAATTAATTTGTGTTCAGGCTGGATGCTTTATGTTTTTTTTTATTTTTTTTTTTTTTTTTTTTGGACACAAAATTAACTTCTTGGTGGAAATAAAAGAATCATTCAATGTTGTGCATGTACAACTGTATATCCTTTTCTCTGTGTAGAGTACTCAAAAGAATTATACTTAACAAGCATTCTGAGAGTATTGCATTAGCAATACTAGTCCCCTACCAGCAAGTGTAATCTGGTTCCCGTTAAGAATTGAAAATGCCATAATTCCGTCAAAAATTAATAAAGCGGGACGAAATGCAAACTTGATCTATAACTAATCAAGGTAAAGCTACATACCAAAAATCAGCTCAATATCTACAAACGTTTAGAAGAAAATTGCGGAAAACCCGTAAAAATTGAAAAAGCCGTAATTCCGTCAAAAATCAATGAAGCGGAACGAAATGCAAACTTGATCTGTAACTCATCAAGATACACTCACATACCAAAAATCAGCTCAATATCTGCAAGCGTTTAGGAAAAAAGTGCGGAAAACCAAGTGGGACAAACTGACAGACAGACAGAGGGACAGACAGACAGACAGACGGACAGACAGACAGACAGACGGACAGACGGACGGACAGACTCAGAGGAAACCTATAGTCCCCTCCGGTTTCACCGGTAGGGGACTAATAATCTCACATAAATTTCGAAAGTGGAAGGCAATTTGTACAGTATCTAAATTTTGATTTTTTTTTTATTTTAGGAATTACGGAAGAGACTAAAAGAGAGGATTGAACAGACAGAAGAGATAATGATGCGAGCTCACAAGAGAGAGATTGATGAGCTGTTGTCTACAGCAAAGAACAAAACAGCCCTGAAAATCAAGAGGGCATTACTAGCCCATAAACATACCATGGAGATGGAAAAATTTAGGTATGATGGTTGTGCTTTTGAGGAAAGTATTGGAATTTAGTACATGTGCTAGGGATGATGTTTCATGTAGTCTATGGATTTTTTTAATGTATTTTTTTATAAACACAATAAAAAACACTGTAAATGAAGGGCATCTAGTCTGGTAATAAACAAAGATATGACAAATATGAAAATGGATATCTTTCACATGAATTTGAATATTTCTCAACATTATCAATAGGACTATACTGATAAAAGGAGAAGTTGATCAAAAAACGATACAACATTGACTTCTTAACATATATACACTGTGCATGTATTGAAATTTTTATTGTCTGTATAGGAATAATTTGGACAGACAGATAGCTCAGACCTTAGAGGAAGTTCGACGACAATTTGAAATCAGGAAAGCCAAGGAAACTCAACAAGAGGTCAGTGTGGGGGTGATTTAGAACAGTGTTTCTACAATGATTTTAAATTCAATCTTTGATCAATAGAATTTTAATCACTGATAGTTCATTTCAGGGATGGGCACAATTACTGAAAAATGTAATCGATTAATAATCGATTACTTAGAGGAATTTTGTGTAATCGATTATTAATCGATTACACTCATTTATGTCCTGTAATCGACTGTAATCGATTACTTTGGAAGATGTAATCGATTAATAATCGATTACTTCTAGGTTTTTATCCCTTCAAATATCAAAACAATATTTAAATTGTAAATGTTGATGTTATTCACTGAAGTTTGACGTGTTCCAGGAGTTTCATTGTATTTCTTTTAAGGGTTTATTCTGGTTTAATTTCATATGTTAGACCTAGCATTCTCACTAAATGCCCAAATGAGGGATTCTCTACCATGGAAAGTGGAGAAATGATTCCTACAATAAAATATGCCAAGGAATTAATTATTCCTTTCAACCTTGGATCTGAACCTCCGTATTTATTGACTTGTTGCAAAAATTATTTAATATTTTATTGTGAATTACTTCATTAGAAGTATTTGGGCTGCCTTTATGTTGACAGTACACATTAAATATTCCCAAAAAATAAGTAAATTAGAACGAACTCTTAGTAATAAACATGTAAATTAAATGTGTCTTTAAGTAATTAAACTAATAGCACAATTTTATTCTGTATTGAAATAAGTGTTTTGAGAGCTATTAATTGTTTTAATAATATTGTTTGTCTTCAATGGAATGAAAGTTAAACACTAGGTAGTTCACAGTTTACACCTTATTATCTGCAAGTCAGGGATGTCTCAATTAATTAGCCAAGATAAGCAAACACAGTGACACTTACTCCCTCTCTTACAGACACTTATAACCTCTCACTGATATAAAGGCAACCTTACAATTTTGAATGAAAACATGAGAATGATTTTGCAAATTTTAAAGTTACTAAAACACAAGTTTGAAGTTGTTTAAACGTTTTCAGCTATGAATAAGTACTTCCATCTTCTTTTTTTGAGTACAATGTAGTTTATATACCAAACTATTTATATTTAATACAGCACTTAAATCTGTTTTTGCTATTTAAAATTTTCTAATACAAGACAAAGTTTTCAACATTTGAAATATGAAAAAGGACATGCAGCAAGAGGACAGTGGGTCAAATGTAAAATGCACACGAAAAATCTGTATATTTTATTAATAAATGATTGAAATACACTTCTGAATTATTTAATGCTAGACCAGTAGGTCTATAATGCAAATTTTATTGAGAACATTATTAAACCTATGATAATAAAAGTTAGGAAATCCGAACATTACATAAGGTGGTTTATATTTGATATTTATGTGTGACTAGCTGGAAATAATTCTCCAAAATAACAACCATTTATGTATGAAATAATCGAAAGTAATCGAAAAAGTAATTATAATTACATTGAAAATTTTAGCTGTAATGGATTAAATTACGATTACAAGTAATCGAAAATCTCTTCGATTACAGATTACTGTCGATTACTTGGGAAAAAAGTAATCATTACAATCGATTACGATTACCCCATCCCTGGTTCATTATTGGTAATCACCTCCCCAATTTCAATCCCCCCCCTTTAGATTTATTTCAAGTCATTGAAACTTGTTCACAAAAAAAAATTATTAGCATCCTCAATGTATGAAGTAAAAAGGAAAGTTTATTATATCTAATGTAAGTTCTGATAATTGAAATGGATATAACAGGATTTATCATCCCTTTCGAATTTTGCTATAGATTTGCCATACTGGTGTACACACTACTAAGCAGGCCGGATTTTATTTTTTCATTTACAAATTTTGCTGATTTGGTGTAAGTGATATATTATACTTTTCTAACATTCTTATGATGTAGGAGCTAAAGTTCATCGCTGGTTTGGTACGTGTGGGCTCCTTTGACCAGACAGAGTTGGTAGATGTCCTCCATCTTTTGTATCCACAAAAAACGGATGCAGAAATTAGTGCTGTCATGAAGGAAATCTATGATCCAAACTTTAAACCTCATGCTCAAGAAGTGCCGTAAGTCCTCAAAATTTTTAATTAAAATTATTTAAAACTGTATAAATTTATGATGTAAATTGAATTTTGAAGTGTTAGTTAACAATATTTTGGTTTGTTAGTCAAGAACATGTACTTGTACTGTCACTGTCGAAATGTTAGCACTGAGGAAATTTTTTGCAAATTTTGCAACTAGTAGATAAATTTCGAAGAATTTTTTACCACGGTAATGCAAATTACCATATTTCAATTTAGTAATAAACAATAAACCAAGTGTTGACATATTTTATACATTCTTTTACTTTTTAAGGCATTATATTGACTCATGAAAAATAAGGAACCTGAAACATAAGCAATCTTGAGTTTTTGTTGTTTAAATATGTCAAAATGAATCTGACACAGTAATTGTGGACATGTCATGTATGTTTATTCCTGCAGTCCTTTATCCCGTCGAGACAGCACCCTGACTGAACGAGTCCGGAGCACTCAGAGTCTGGAGTTATCCAGGCGAGCCTCACTCTCATCCAGGTAAGATCTCAACTGGAATAAATCCAGATCATAGGGTAATTAGTGTGCTGCTTGGTACATGTATTCCACATCATAGGATAATTATAGTGATCTAGATAGATAGATATTTATTTGGAATACCACATACATATACATGAAGTGTGCTGCTTTGAAATCCATATTCTAGGATAATTAGTGTTCTACTAGCTACTGTATAGACTTACATGTGTATACATATAAGTAGCTCCTCATATTTATATTTCAGAGTCGAGGAGAATGCTAGGTATATTTTAGTCTAGATGCTTGGTCTTCATCTTTGTAGCTTATATATAACGGATTCTTAAGCTAGTTTTGCTTTTTCTATTTGATTAGTTATCATGAAATTTGATTGGTTGGATGTAGAGACACCAATTCTTTCTTTTGACAGTTTTGAAAAATTTAAGCTACAACAATTATTATATTATCAATATGCAATGCTACATGAATGTTACCTCCAGCCAAATAATATTGTATATATTATCTATGCTACAGCTTTAGACTAGTGAAGTAGAAAAAAGGTGCATGAAGGACTGGGATAATCGCACATAAATTATTAATTGCAATTAATGCATAGTTTAGTAGCTTAATATTTTTAAATACATATCAAATAGTCAATAGGCTAACTTTTATTTGCTAACAAAGAAACAAAATGACCTACATGTAATTCATAATAACTCAAATTGAACTGGAGGTAAATCATGAGATTTAAGAGTCTGGTTGAATGTTATATATAAAATGGCCCGGCCTATATTGACCAGTATCAGCTAGCCCTCCGACAATTTTATTCATCTAATATTGAAGTAGAAACATTATTTCCATCACTAATAAAATATGTTCCTGTTGAGGGTCCCTGTATTAGAAAACAGTCTTCAATTGTCTGGAAAACAGATACCAAGATTATTTGACCACATTCAAAAAAAAACTTCAAATATGAACATAGGCATGGATTTAAAAAAATAAAACATGTAGATGTTTACTTTAACATCATATATTTGTACTTCGTAGATCACAGGTTGAACTTTAAACTAAGTACTGGTAGTTTGAAAATGTTATTTTGAAAGAAATTTTCATGAAATGGGGATAATGATGTAATTCATGATATCACAATATATCAACCAGTGAGAAAATTATGTAATTATAAGTCACCATGGGTCCATTTGATATTTAATATTCTCCAACAAATATGAACAAGTTTTTGATTCTTTAGAATTTTACAGGGCCAGTAAGTGAAACTTGCTCTTAGTTTTCTATGAGGTGCCATTTCTATATTTTTGAGGTATTTTTTGATTTCAAAAAAAGAATTCTTGATATCAAAAAATAATTCTTGATATCAAGAATTTGAATTTTTGATATCAAGAATTTGAATTTTTGATATCAGAAAATGATTTTCTGATATCAAAAATTCGATTTTTTGATATCAAAAAATGATTTTCTGATATCAGGAAATCAAATTTTTGATATCAGAAATTAATGTAGATTTACTGATATCAGAAAATTGAATTCTTGATATCAAAAAATCATTTTCTGATATCAAAAAATTGATTTTTTGATATCAGAAAATATGAGTGAAATAAATAGAACTTACATTAATGAATGCTCCCTTATTCCGTATCAATGGTTAGTTTACTCGTATTAGTGTCATCCTGAATACCGATTCCACTGCAACATTGTTTGTTGTGTTTACTGTGATTAGTGTTATCACTTCATAGTTGATTGTTTAGCCTTAAGCCTTGTGTTTTCTTAATAAAATTTTTGTATATAGATTAATACAGGGAAATAAATGAATATACATAAACTGATACATGCATTTACAATGCTGATAAGTTTGAAATGTCCGAATTCCAAATAAGTTTTGAAGCCTCCTTGAGTTGTGAAAACAAGAGATTCGTAGGAAATGACAGTAGAAATGAATAGAGTAATTAACACTTTATGCATTCAGTAAGTTCTCTTTACATCATAAACACCGAAACTTGAAACCCTCATTTTGTAACATATACAAGTTCGCCTTTCCACTAATTCTATAGAAAATAGTACAAAACCCAAACACAGGGGAGCCCTACTTCTGTGAAAACACTCTTGGGGAGAATAGATTATCTGTATGAGCCTAAGCACTAATATTTGTTGAATTTCTGATATTAAAAAATTGATTTTGTGATATCAAAAAATCCAGTTGAATTTCTGATATCACAAAATGATTTTTTGATATCAGAAATTCGAATTTTTGATATCAAAAAATGATTTTCTGATATCAGAAATTCGAATTTTTGTATCAAAAAATCTCACTTATTTTTTTATATCAAAAAATATATTTTCTGATGTCGGAAAATGATTTTTTGATATCAAAAATTGGAATTTCTGATATCAAAAAATCATTTTTTGATATCAGAAAATACCTTAAAAATATTAAAATGGCACCTCATAGTTTTCCTACTAAATTATTTATAAAACAATTAACTAAAACAACAATAAGTATCCCTTTTTCTAGTCAATAATGTTGAGATGATGTATCTAGTTTTCAGCCAGACCTTATTTAAATACACAACAATAGCAGAAAAGTAGGTCATTTAAGTGATATATCAGTCAAAGTGGGACCATTTGATTCACAAGAGTAAATTTTGTATTGAATGTAGTGAAAGGGGTGGGGATTAATGGAGACAATGTTGAAATTATATTGTTTTTAAATTCACAAATTAAAGGAAAAAAATATCCCAAAAATTTTAACCTTATGTTTTGCTAAAAGCGGGTGATATCAAATTTGGGTCTGTCTATCACTGTAAGACTCCATTCCTGGATGATATCTTTAAAAGTCCTTTGGCTTTTGCAATGAAATTTTATTATATTATATCATACTATAATCCCTATGACTTGAAAAATATTCTGATTGATTTTGAAGGCAAATGTCAAAGGTGAAGGTCAGAAATTCATATATTGCATGAAGTAGTTTCCATATAGTAACTAGTTCTCTGAGATTTTGCAATGAAACTAAGATGATGCCTCTAAATCATTGAAGACTTTTATTGAGTTTGAGGTCAAAAGGTCAAAAGTCAAGGTGAAAGATAGCATCTTTAGTTCTCTTTGAGCTTTTACAGTAAAACTTCAGATGATGCCTCTCTCCAGCTTGAAATAGATCCCTTTTGATTTTAAGGCGAATAGGTAAGTTTTCATAAATGGCATGAATTGGTTTCAAGATTCACTCAATGCTGTCTATAACCTAAAGAAAACCACTTTTGATTTTGAGGTGAAAGGGTCTGGTCCTTAAGTGGGGAAGATAAATTCCCAGAATTGGCTTGTACTTTCTGAAATATAGTTTTAAAATAAACTGTTGAAGTTTTGGATCAAGTAAAGGTAACATTGAATTTTTATGAACAGAAAGTATTAACCTTGAATTTAGCAAAGTTCAGGACTCTAAGATACAATTCTTTAAGATAGTGAACTAATACTATATGTATACTGCAGCTATGAATACTAAAAATGGTCTCATTTTAACTGTACAATATGGTGTTGTACTGGGTGTTGGATTATTATTACAAGCTTAAACTTATGCTTTGCTTTGTCTTTTAATATATTACATGTAATACATATATCTCTCTATGTAATATTTGAGTTATGATTGAGTTTATTGTATATTCATCTTGGTATCATAATTTTTCTTAATGATTGTTCATCAAAATTTACCTTCCACTGGTCAGGTCACTTTAAATCATAAAGTCATTATATTTATAAAAAAAGAAATAAACAATGGGGAGACCATTTGTTACCCCCCCCCCCCCCCCAACGTAGTGTATGGTATTAAAGCTTCCATAACTTCCTCAGTTTTTTACTGCAAAGTTGAACAGTATTCAAAGTCTTTATTTCTTTTGAGCATCAATTATTTACT
This sequence comes from Saccostrea echinata, assembly GCF_033153115.1. Taxonomy (NCBI): domain Eukaryota; kingdom Metazoa; phylum Mollusca; class Bivalvia; order Ostreida; family Ostreidae; genus Saccostrea; species Saccostrea echinata. The sequence goes on along the minus strand of NW_026889765.1, from coordinate 28,433,986 downwards.
GTAGATTGGCAAGTAATCACGATGGTTTTAATTTCACTATGTTTGTGATTGATAATTTTTTTCCACGAAATTTAACCAACCGTAAATGCCATCATTAGTTTTTAAAAATGTTTAAATGCTTATACGAAATTTAAATTAATTTCTTTTAGCGTGAAATTAAAATCATTGCGATTAGTACTTTTTGAGAAATCCTGAAATTTTAGCACCGTGGAATTAAAACGACTTACAGTATTTGTGCCAATTACGGTAAAACAAATTTTTCTTTATTGTAAATGAAGTAAATCTGAATCTTTCTAGAGATTTCCAGACTATATGTTTTATTTCTACTACATGTAAACAGCAGGCTGCAGTACTTAAACTTAAGTTAGGCCAATAAGTTTTGTAATTGTGATTGGATAATAATGAAGTACAAATGTATTTGACGTTTCTTTTTTTAATTTGATTTTGATTTTAATGAATTTAAAAAACATCTTCCTTATACATACAATTACTAGTACCTTTAATCACTCTCTTCAACATTAAATATAGTGGATCTTTTAACGTACGTATCTAAGTACATGTACCACATATTTTGCAATGGATTGTTCTGTTACAATCGTAATCAGACAATAAATACACATGATTAACTTGATTCTTAAGTTGATTGGAATTGTGACCACTGTGTTTTTATTTAATTTGAGGTCTCAGACTTTTTAGTTAAAAACTACACACAAATAAATGAGTTTTGTGTATAATAACAGAATAAATTTTATAAGTAACTTAAGACACAGTTTGTCTAAATAATATATAGATATACATTTTTTTTACCTCTGTACACTTGTAATTTTATTTTCTGACACTTTATTGTCAAATTCATTCTCTTGATAATTTGTTTCCAGCAAATTTACAAACTTAATGTGTTAGTCATTAATAAATCATTTAATTCTTGTAACATTTCATTAAATATACTAATTATTAAGTCATTTGAGTCACTCTGGTGACCTTTTGCTTGAATCTCCACTTTATAACGACGCTAAGTAGCATATAAGTTCACAAGACTTGCTTGGTTGAAATTGGCCCAGTGGTTCTGGAGTAATACATGTAGTCAAAATGGGAGAATAGAGGACACCATTTTTGCCCCAGAACCACTGAGCCAATTTCAAAGTCTTGTCAACTTACATGCAAGCATCTCTAGAGAGTGGAAATTCAGGTTTGTGGGACAGGGACATGGGACCACAGGAGCATGCAAAGTTTTACTAAGAAATGAATTTAATAGCTACACAAGTTATACTGTACATGACTGTTTAACCTGGGTTGGGACAGTTTATGCTTTGTTATATTATAACCACAAAGTGGTTTATAAAAAAGCATAAACTGTTCCAAGTATAACTTGGGTAATTATTAAATTTATTATTTAATTCAATTTCTATTATTAAGTGTAAAATATAAGACAATTTCCCCTTAAAATTTCCTTTATATTGTACATATTTTAAGTCTAACGTCAAGCGGATTGATACATTTTGACATAAGTAATATTGTGATGTTGGCAACACAGGTTAAATATCTGATATGAACTATTATTTCTATCCAATCAAAAGCTTGAAAATGTCCTCAATATCATATTCTGTCTAATTTGTTCACAACCAAATACCTTAAGTAGATATATTATGAGTCTCAAGTTTTACATTTTAAATTTTAATTTATACCCAGGGGCCAAAACATTCAATATTTAATCTCATTTTCTTTGATTTAGATGTCCATGCATTGTGTTTATACATGTTATCTAATTATCATAATTTTATGTCTAATTCAATTTAAATCAGTGAATTATTTGAAAATTAATTTGAAAGAGTTGGTATTTATTTGAAATTTTATTCCAAAAATGGTTTTCAGTAAACTAAAAAGTTAATTTACTATGTTTAAATAAAAAAATGTCAAATGACTTTGTTTTAATAGTTTTGAATCTTTGATCTTATCACCTTTATTTATGATTTGTCTAACTCAATGATTTTCAATTTTGATTCAGATCTCAAAAGAAGCGCTCCTCCAAGAAATCTCGCCGTACGAGTGACCAGAATGTTGACTCCATCTCAAGACCCCTCCCTGAAATCCCCAAAAGACGTACCTTACGAAAACTGAACGAGAATAATGAATCTGATGATGATGAATACTCGTATTTAGATAAAAGACCCGAGCCAATTGGAGAAGTCATGGAAGCGCGGAGAGTGGATGACTTCGAAACTCTGCCAACCTCTGGTCTACCCTCCAAATTACCTCCCCTAGAAACAAAAGTACAGAAAAAGGGGGGCAGAAAGAAAAAGAAAAAGGTTCTACAAAAACTTGCACACGTAGAAAGTGATGAAGAGCTGTAATGACAAATAAATGTCATTAATGAAAAATAATTCTTATTATTCTTGACGAAGAGCTAATAGCAAGGTTTCTTTTGATACTATAGTATACTCAATGATTCTGTTTCATCTGATCAAGAAATTCCAGTACATTTTGTGTCATATATTTACATTATTGTTTAATTTGATTTTGATTTAGATTTGATTAATTTTTTATTTTTAATTATTCATTCATATATGGAGGAAAATCAAACGTTTATCCTACTAGTAACATGACTGTCATTTGTATTGTTTTTCCCAATCATCTACCTCATGGTACTTCCATTACTACATATCATCAAGGATAACCATAAACAAACACTTGGACTTATTTCACCCATGATTGTAGTATGGTTTTAGAGCCAAAAAAATCCTCTTTGTTTTAATATCTCTCTCAGATAGTGAAGTAATGTAAAATTTACCGTAGATATTGAGAAAATTTTAGAAATAATGCAAAATATGGCTGTGGTAATTGGATTAAAGATTTTATTTTTTTTTTTTTTACAAATGTAAACATGAAAGAAAGCAGTTTTACATAGTTAATTTAGCATATATTACGTACTGGTGTTAATTTTCAATGCACAATACTTAGGATTGGCCTCTACGCACTTTGTAATTAATTTTAATTCGCACCTCGTCCTCCTCTCTCAAGGGTAAATCAGTAGCATAAGGAGTCTTGCTCATTATTTGATTCAAACTGTGATATTTATATTTTTTTATTCTTTATTTAATATTCAAATCTTTGTATCTTTTCCTTTTGCTATTACAATGATGTTTATTATTTTAGGAGATTATTTTTTAATGAAATAATTTTTTTTTACATGTTCTTTTTGAAATAAACCTGTCAGATAATAATTATATGACTAGTGTCTTTTTTATCTCTATTTGTTAAGTTAAACTTTGGTATCCCCAACACCAAAATCATATATGTCAAAAATAGGTGGATATAAGTTTGAATCTCATCTTTATCTTGAAACCTATAAGTACGGTAAATATACCTTCAGAATAACTCTTTTTGATCTCTTGGGAAGCAGAAGGTGAAGAGAATTCACCAACGTCAAATAAACGTTAAAATTTGCTAGTAATTTTTTTATATAGAAAGATTTTGACGTGGCAAATCTAGGGGGATTATTCCCCATTCCAAAGCATGAATCTGTGTCATCCAATTATTAACAGTCTGGTAGAAATTTTTGAGTTTTAACAAATTCTCCATAGCTCTTCAGGCAAAAATATGTTTGGGTGAAAAGTATGTGGTAATTTATAACTAAATATTTTACTTGCACTCAAATTCCAACCGCTTGCTAGTGTTCATTCTCGGGTGATGATTGGTACATTGCTATGAAATCAAGCACTTGTCTGTAATCCCATGGATGTTGGAGGAGACAATGGATTATCACCTTGACTTATCTGGTCGCCATCGAGACACACTCGGTGACGATCACCCTCCTCTATTCTTGTCGACAGTCTTGATCGATCGTGTTCGATTCAGCATCTATGTGACTGCATGTCCAGAACTTTGCAAATCCTTTGTCGAGTAAACACTAAATTATCAGATTCTTTTCTTTTCCAGGTATACCGTCTCTAAGCTATCCTCCTGTTTTCTAGAGGATATCGTCCTTTTTGACATATTTTGTCAAATAAATCTGCAATATAATTATTTTAATGTAGTCATGTTGCAGATTTTATTTGACAATATTTTTTTTTTATTATTTTCTCGAATCAAAATATCATCCGTAGCAATCTCTGTAGAATCTGTTTCCTCGATATGACGTAATATTGGGCGTAGATTCAATCCTCGCAGAAAACGGTTCTTTGGCATTTGCAGGAACTTCTTTCGATTCTGTCTTCTTGACTTTGCTTAAGGACAGATGATACAAACAAAAAAATTGATGCCTAGTTTGGTATAATATATTTGGACCATTTTTATTGTAAATTATAATATCAAATTTCTAGAATACATTGTGTTAAAAACTTGTAAACTTTCCATGATGTTTGAAAGTGTACCTTTTTGTCGTCAACCTTATAAATCTATATGCAAAATATTTATCACTTTACATGTATAGGACATTACTTGTGGAAAATTGAATGAAAAATTAAAATCTATGTGGCTAAACTTATTCATTTTACTAATTTAAACATGGCTTTTTAATTTTCATGATTTTTGAAGAAAGTTCGTTTGCATCATCTGTCCCCAAGACAGCGAAAAGGTCGAGCACAGAGTGGTCGACTGATACATTAGAATCTTGCTTTCGCTCACGATTCCTAAATACGCTTGTGAGACCTTTTTCCTAGATGTCGATAGATAAACAGATAGACAAGAATATGTACGTAGTTATCAAAATTAGCAATTCCACTCCAATCAAAAAGAAAACAAAATTATGTTAGTAAATTTTTCTGTTTTCCTAGTATGCTAATTTTTCTGTGTATGTGTTCCATGTTCAGAGTGAGTACTGCTGTGGTAACTAACACTATAAACCAGCAGGACTGGAAGAAAGAAGAGCAAATATCAAAAAACCCTTTAATAAGGGATATCTTGGTGAAAGAGTTCATAACTTCCAGAGGCCTTTTGTTTGAATTTATAAAATTAAATTCGTTGCATTCCATACTTATCACGTGATCACATACTATATATATCCTCAGTCATTCATGTTCGATTATCGAGTCTCGCTATAACCTACGGGTATACACGTATATGTAAAAATGAGATAAACATTATGTATTTGATATTTTATGTATGTTACGGTTCTGAATGTATTGATTAATGAAAAAATTATTTATAATAGACTGAATCAATATTATAATTATATAAGGCAATGCAAAATAAAAGGTTATAGCGAGTACCATTCAACATATGAGTTCTTTTCATTACTCTCATACTTAGAATATAATTGTTTTATATTCGGACGAACATAGTGAGGGAGAATATAATTTATGTACATTAAATTGTACTAGTATGCCCTCTTTACTATACAATGCAAAATAAGCCATCTTGTAAATTTTGCATTCACCTCCACCTTAGTAATTCAAAAACAACATGATTACTTAAAAATCACTTAAGGTTCTCTGATACTCTGATAAGAGAGATAACTCTTAAAATGATAAACGTCTATTATTCCTTAATGAAATTGCTAAATTAAAATGTTATTTCTGTCATATTTTGCCAAAGAAAGGTATGCTGAAATTGTTTGCATTTTAATGATAAATCAGATTTCTTTTGGAAAAACATAAACTTTTAAGAAAACATTATCTGAGTGACCACAGGGATAATGAACCTTAAACTGACACAGGTTTTGCATTTAATTCTTTGGTTAACGTTTTTTTTTAAGTTCTTTTTTTAGAATTAAGATAAAACAAAGCACATATTTTTTGGTTTTTTAATGATAAACTTTGAAGCAGAAATTCAAAAATCTCATTGTGCCAAATATCACTAGCACTTTCAGGCCGATATTTAAACATATACATGTTTTTTGTTCCTCTATTTTTTTCATGCATGGTTGCAGATTCCAATGGTCGATGGCGCTGAAGCGTTCTTCCTAATACGAGTAGTATTTTTTCATGCATGGTTGCAGATTCAAACGTTCGATGACGTTGAAGCGTTAGTACTACTAGTATGCACTATGCCTCTTGTCCTTTTGTGTGATTTTCTAGAAAACAATTCTTTGATCCCCCTCCTAACCCTGACATTAACAACACTGTATATGATAGGATTTGACGCATGCCCAATGAAAAAGGAGTACTGGAATATTAATCCACTGGTTACTTCAAAAGCGTAGAAAGAATAGGGAATCCAACAAATTACGTACAAAAATGTACAGATGGTTAACATGGTCCACGTTTTCGCTTGCATCGTAGGTCTTTTCTGGGCGGATGCGAGGATTCTAGAATTTGTTGAGTTTTGCCTTTTCTGTGATCCCTTGAGTGGTGAAGATACCGAATTATTACCTTGGCATAACTGGTCACCATTAAGACACGCTGATTCTCGGTGATTTTCACTTTCCTCCGATACTGACGTTCTTTCTAGGTCGATCGTTTTCGATTCTGCACCTTTGTGTCCAAAGCTTTGCAGATCTTTCGGCGAAGAGTTTTCTTGAGCAATGTCATCATTTTCAGAATCTTTCTCCGGGTAGATGGTTTCCAGTTTATTCTCTTGTTTTCCGTTGGATATTTTTGATTTTCTTGAAACTAAATTTTCATCCGTCGCAATCTCTATAGAATCTGAGTCTTCGACTTGACGTAATGGAGTAGATTCAACCCTTGCAAAAGACCGTTCTTTGACGTCTGTGTCAACTTCTTCAGAATCTGTCCTCTCGACTTGACATAATGGGGTTGAGACAATGTTTAATTCACCACGGTCTTCTACTCTGTCATTGTCGATAGGACAAGCACTGCGTGTTTGACTTTCATTTGAATCTTGCTTCTGTACACGATTTTTAATATTTGATCCTACATATGCTCGTGGAGCCCTTTTCCTATGTCGATAGATAAGTACATAGACAAGAATATAAGTTGTTATCAAAATTAAAAATTCCACTCCCATCAAAAAAGAAATCAAATTTCTGTACCATAAAGTTTTCTGTTTTCCTAATATGCTTGTTGTATGAGCACAGTATTTTTGCTGTGTCTGCGTTCCATTTCCAGACTGGGTACTGTTGTGGTAACTTACATTATAAACAAGAGCAGCAGGGCTGGCACAAAGAATGGCAAATAACAGAAACCCTATCATGAAGGAGAGTTTGGTTGTAGATTCCATAGCTTTCAGGGGCCTCCATACCATCATTAAGCGTTCCCAAGCTATCAAAATGAGGATAAGATTAGAAAACCCAATGGCTGCATGACGAAACACTTCGAACGCGTGACAAGCAAAACTGCTTGTCACCAGTCGTAACTGAAACACAATGGTGTAGGGGGCGACAAGCACCATTATTACAAGGTCTGTGATCGCCAGACTCAGGATGTAGGCTCGTCTTGGAAATTGTCTTTTTCTAGATAAGTAAACGGCTATAACAAGTGTGTTGCCAATCGTCCCACAAATAATATATATGGAAGTGGAGATGAGGAACGATATCATATCTAAATCCATAGTAACTGCTTGAAACATTTTCCCCATTATTCCTCTGTTTCTGCACTCTATACTTGGGCCCGGTGTATGTGTGTATGATATTCTTTTTGGTTGCTGCACTGTGAAAAAACAAACAAACAAGAAATGGTTTAATATTGACAATGTTGGTGGGAGATGGTTAATATATATACACGTGGTCAAAACCTTATACAGCTAATAACATATGGTAACATGTCAATAACATATGGTACTTAGGGATATCCGCTCCTCAGCCAGGAATGATAACTCTTAAAATTATTATTTAATTTAAAGTCTTAAAATGAAGCCTAAAATTGAAATCTTTTCGTGCAGAAATGTTCATTTCATGCATCTCAATATGATGCAAGATTCTTTGAAATCTTAAAAAAAAGACTTGTAAAAAGTTGACATTTGTACGCTATATAAAACTACCCAAAAATAAATACATTTTAGAGAAATCGAATTTCCTTTAGAAACCAATGCTTATTAGCAGGATATGATAGGAGTGATCTGTGATGTCTTGGAAGCTTTTGATACTATGTATCATACATGTTAGTCCGAAATATCTGACGTTTTCCTGGGTTTTTTTTTTTAACGATTTGATATTTACGTGCCAGGAAAACGTTGGAACCGGCGCCATTACGAAAACTGGGAATTCGCCGCCTCCAACTGGAGGTGGCGTTCTCGGGTTGATTTTCGATACTTGCTGACCGAATTAAATGTCAAACTCACAACATATCAATAGTACAATACTTTTAGTACTCACCAACATCGTTTTTATGGTTAGTTTATATAACATATAATCCGATGAAAACATTTTATCTGATTGTCGAGATTTGTTTTCATTTCGTGCATTTTAAAATCTTGCAAGTCCTGTATCAAATGTGGAGTGATATTTTCTTTTCATCGATATCAGTGAGTACTAGAAGCATTCATCTATTGATAAATTGTTGGTTTGGCATATAATTCGGTTCGCAAGTATCGAAAATCAACTCTGGTTGGAGACGACAAAATTTCCAGTTTTCGTAATGGCGCCGGTTCTGACGTTTTCCTGGCACGTAAAATATCAAAAATCGTGAAAAAAAAGTACGGAAAACCTCAGATACTTTGGACTACATACATGTAATAACTATTGATGTAAATAGAAGACCTAAAATACTATATACGTAAGTATAAAAAAAACATGCAATTTTCTCCGAATGGCGGGATATATATCTATGGTTTTTATCCCAAAATTATAATATTTGTTGATCAATTTTCAATTAGAAAAAGCATAGCTGGTGGGGTTTTTTTTTTTCGCGTTTCCAGAAAATATGTTTGAATGGATCTGCTCCAAAAACTCTAACCTGGTCACTCTTCCAGGAAATGTAGGTCAGATCCAGCATCTGAAGCAAGTCTGATTAGTGTACATCCCCAGACAGCTGCTAGATGCACTACCCATGCAAGTTTGGTACAGATAGAACTTATAGTTACTTGGGAATGAGACATGTTCAAAAAAACTTTAACTGGTTACTCTTCAAGGAAATGTAGGACTGGTCAGATCCATCATCCGAGGCATTTAGGTAGTGTGCATCTCTTGATGCATTATGCTTCCGAGTTTTGTCACCACAGGGCTTATAGTTACTTGGGAATGGATTTCTTCAAAAACTCTCACCTGGTCACTCAACCAGAAAATTTAGGTCAGATCCAGCATCTGAAGCATGTCTATTAGTGCACATCCCTAGATGTATCACCCATGCAAGTTTGGTACCGATAGGACTTATAGTTACATGGGAATGACTTGCGCGGCCTCCTAAAACTTTAACTGGGACGCCGGCAAGGTGAGGTAAAATCTTTTAAAACCCCATTCTCCAAAAAAGCAAGGCCATGATGAGTCATATTAATACGCAAGCATCCTTTTATAAACTGCGGGGGTAGGGACGGGCCACAATTAAGATTTTGTCCTATATATTCCTATGGAAAAAATGATCCTCTATTAATAGAGGATGATTTTTTTTTTCATAGGAATATATATTGATATAGGACGAAATCTTCGGAAAAAAAGACGTCCTCTCAAAAACATCAAATAATGATCCCTGGGGAAAAGGATTGGGCTACTATACGGGAGGTAAGTTTTATATTGTGTAATAGTCATAGTCAAGAGGTACTATGATTGTCATAATGATATGCTAGCATCCTCAGGCTATAGTGCAGATTAAAGTTTACTTAAAACATGGTCACAGGAAGAGGAGTGCAGCCACAATCATTTTCTTCAGGATACAGAGGAAAACAATCTATTAAAAATTTACTGAAGAATAGCAGGACCATTGTCACTCAGGTGAGCGGTCAGGCTCATGAGCCTCTTGTTATTATTCCATACGATGGGTCGACTAAGGCTTTTATTTTATTGACTCCAGAGAAAAGCATGTCATAATAATTATCATTACTAGAAATACCAATACTGTTGTTCTTACACGTACTTCTTAGCACTAACTTATACGCTCCAAAGTTTTATTTAAAAATAATAGCCGTAACAAGATTAAGCAATCAGAAAAACCTACCTTTCGAAATATGGCTTTAAAGTTGAATATTCGTATTCTTTAAATCAAATACTAACTCATAGTTCCTTAAGCACATTCATGGCAATACAAGTCCTCAAAGGTTGAAAAACTTGCTGAAAAACGCCATGGGGAGAATTAATCATGATCCGTTACAATACCCGTCGTCGGCTGAAAACTTTTCATACCGTGAGAAATTGGCTAACCGGTATAAGATTCTTAATAAATCGGCGCCAGGTGACTTTCAGAAGTATGATATGCTACTTAAAATGTGAAATAACCATTGTCAGATCTACATTGTTTTATATATATATATATATATATATATATATATATATATATATATATATATATATATATATATATATATATATATATATATATGAATGTGCGTGTTTTTCTCTCTCTCTCCCCCCCCCCCCCTCGCATACTACTTGATCGACCCCCCACCCCCACACCTCCTTACATCAAAATCGTCGGGAGAATTTAAACTTTACTGTTCATCATCATCAAAAGAGTTAAATAAAAAGTTAAATCAACGGGAAGGTATTCCACAGTAAAAGTGAAAACTGTCCGATAATGCTGCAATGACCTATGTTCATGACATTAATCAGTTCGAAAGGAAGCATGCATAGAGTGCGGGGGCAAGAATCCAAAGCGGGAAAAAAAATAGGTTTATGATAAAAGTTGTTAATTCTGACACATACGTGTATTCTCGTTATAAAATACTTTGGCTATTTTTTTCAGGGTTTTTTTTATATAAGCTATTAATAGTTTAATGACACAACTGTTTTCATGTACATATATATGAGGTTGTATGAATAAAAGTCTAGTACATGTAACAATGTCCTAATATTAGAGAAACAGTCAAAAAATGTGTTGCGCACAATAAAGCCACAAAATATTTTTAAAGTCTTTCCAACGCAAAGTCTGTTTGTAGCACCTTGCAGAATCATCACTGACACATTTCCAAATGCATCTTTCTCTGTCTTCAGCTGTATTCGAACCAATCTGGATTATGCACCACGTCGGCAAGCATACAGACACGAGGACGCGCGTGTAAAACTATGATAAGATATTTTACAATGTATACGGTCTGCAAGGAGTTTTCAACCAATTAAAGATAACAAGTTAGTCCCAAGATATTAACTCGAACTATCTGCTTGAAACCGTGAGTATATGATAAAATTATAAATTCAGAAATGTTTTAACCAGAAGGAAACCTGATTTTTCTCTCCCTCTCAAACATAACTCAGTTTCAAGGAAGATTTATAAACTCTCATAAAAATGCCTTTATTACTTTGAGTAAATTGTATCATGTAAAGGTGTGCATACTGTTTATTAAAGTATTATTAGTTTAATTTCAACACAGAGTACCTGCCATATTTCTCAGAGTCCGACCAAGAAAAATGTTCAAAAACAATGAACCATTAGTAAACGGAAATCACCGTTCACTTACATTAGGAAAATACATATGACTAATGTTTTTAATAAGTTTATCTTGGTCTGATAAAAGAATAAGGATGTTTAAAAAAAAAACTACAGAATTAGAACTCTTCAATGAACAGTGTTAAGATCTTCCTTAAATAAGCAAAATAACTGTAGATTTCAACATCTCCCCCACCCCCACCCCCCAAAAAAAGATGGACTGTAGGATAATCGCTGGAAAATTAATCATAAGACAACCCCCTCCCTTACACGAGGTTTGTGTTCCACATAGTCTCTTGATATTGGTTCATGAATAATTTATGAAGCTGCTTGAATTGCTAGTCATATATTGTCGATGCTGTGGTTTATAGATTTGTGTAAGGATCAAATGACCCAAACCTTCTGTATATTCTCTGGATAGTATTATACATGTACTCGTACAATGCATATAATAGATCACACGTCCAATAGAAAAACTATCTATTAATTTAAACTGTTAAGACTTCCGAAAATGGCATCAAATAACATATTATTTTTAAATATGTTTGATGGTTGAGTCCTCCGTATCATAAAGATCAGAGCAAAGATTTTCTGCGAGCTCGCAACTAACACGCTGAAATGTTTCAAAGATATTTATTGAACAGAATGTTTGCTGCAAGTTTGCAACAATCTTTGCATCAAATTAGCAGCAAGGTTTCCATATTTGGAGAATCCCATGTTTGCTGTCTGCAGCAAACCTCATTTGCATGCTGCATATATCACCGAGCAAAATTAACATTTTTGAAATAAATAACTCTTTAAATATATTTTACTAAATTTGGACATTTATCTCTTAAATTCTCTATCTGTTATCATTGTGTGTCTATTATTTAGTTGATTGAATCTCATTCTCTTTGAAACAGAATGAAGACATTCCAATTGACTTTAAGTGACGTGTTAAAATAATTGATACTCGTTTAAGGTGTAAATGCCTCAGGACCTGTTAATCTAATATCAATAACTTTGTTTATATAATTATTTAGCAATTAATGTCTTTTATGTCCATTCCATCAAAGAAACACACCTGTCTATCAATTAACTCAGCTAGTGTCATAATTCAATTATTGTTTACTCTCTATCTTACAAAAAGCTATGTCCATTATACATTCTTGAGTTTTGGAGGCCCGATGCTCTACCGGCCACATCCAACTCGGTTAAGACCTGTAAGCTATTGTTGAAATTCATGTTGATTGTTATTTACCATCATCCACAATAAATTCGGAAACCTGATTTTACCAGTTCTTAGACTGTATATTGGAAGACCATAAGGAATACGGCACCTTTTTCGTTTACCTTGCATTACGGCCCCACAGCGCCGCTACTGTATTAACCGCCAACATTCCTTCTTCCCCGTTTGCCTTTAAACAGCGGATATAGTCCAGGAATTACTTTTATAACTTTATAACCAAAATCTAACTGGTTATACATACATGTACTTGCTTCACTCATTCAACAGATAAAGGCTTTGTACAGTTGTCACAGTAAGTTTAAGTTCAATTGCAGAAACTTTGTATCAATGTTTGAAGCAGACATACATGTCAGCAATATCTGCCCAAGACATACAGCAAATGTTTCCAGGCCCCAAGACCATAAACTGAGAACAGATCTAAGTCAAAATTCAGATTCTGAATGTCTTGATTTTATTTCAACAAACATGCTTGAAGAGTTGCAATTTTGTCAAATACTCAATGAAAATTTGGTATATTTTTCATGATCTTTTCAAAAGTTATACAGAATTAAAATTTTGACTTACGTCTGTTCTCAGCTTATGGTTTTGGGGTCAGGAGAGTGATGTTTTAGAAAGTGTGTTGATTTATAGTAACGTACATAAATATGTGTATGTGGTTATTCACTTTAAAAATATCAATTCAAAAATTTAAAGTAATAGGAAGCGATGATAAGAAAACAATGCATAACATTATTTTTGTAGATGTTGCTGGTGACTTTGTTGGGATTGGCCATCCTGCAATGTCAGTGTCTGTCTTCGGGGGCGGATCTCACTGGTGCGGTGGATAAATTTAATGATGCGCTGGAGAGAGGCTTGGACAGTGTCAAAATCTTAATACAAAACGCAGAGAACCACCTCCCATCCGCCATCAGCCAGGCCTTTGAATGTATGTAGTTCTTATGTTTAACATATACTAGTACCTTGTCGTGTATTGGTGTCTTCCACTTTTCCTCATTATGCAACTCTACCTACTTCAAAATACTAGATGTAACCCGCTGACGTTTCACTCAGAAACTTTATGTGCATTTTGCATGCTGCACTTTATGTGCATTTTCAATTCTTGCAGATCTGGATCGACTTGAAAAGAAGCCAACAGGGTATGAATATTCTACTCATGCGTCTCGCATAATTTTTGTACAACCGCTATATTCCAGACTTTGTTGGAAATTTAAGGATATATATACTGTACACAATATTTTATGCACATTTGTCATAATCAGTAATTGTTGTTCCACTAAGGAGTCTATATATGAATTTTATTGTTCTATTCCCATAGTGTGCCCTATGTCACGAAATCGATATTTGAAACAGCTATAAACACGATTTCACAGATTCAAAGCCAGACTGAGAAACTCTTCAATGCACTTCGGGTTTCTTCAGACGAACTGAAATTGCCAGAAAATATACTTCAACTCATCGGCAAGCTTTAAATTTGTACTTTTTTGGTTCAACTGTTAAAAAATTAGCATTTGGGTTTTCTCTTTCATACAAATACAGTTCAAGCAATACCAGAGAAAATTTACACTTGCTCCTAAATTTTACATAAAAACAGTGTGATGTGATATAGTCGTTAATAATGACGCATTTTCCTTTTGTCAACTTTGGTTCAAAGAACGCTTTTTATTCTGTATGAAAGCGAAACACCACGAACAGCAAGATTTACTTATCAAGAAGGCTAGACAGGACATCGCTGAGTTTCTGGCAACTTACAATTTGAGGGCTACCAAAGCAGACGAAAAGTTAGCTTCCTACCTTCAGCATAAAACTAATGCACTCAAACAGGTCGGTTTCGTCGAGAGAATGATGTCTCTTTTTCCTGAAACCTCTAGGCATTTTAGTTATTAATAATTAATTCACTATAGTACCTGTTACTAAAATCAATCTTATTGTCTTACAGGTAGTGACGTCACTTGGGAGTGCTGTCAACAATATCGTTGGAAATTTACACAATATTGTAAATTCTTCCCTTCAGAAAGGTATACGTTTTAGATATCCCCAAAATCGCCGTTTTTGTATGTGTATGGCACGGAATAAGATATACAAAATATTTTTAATCATTTACAGATGTTCTTGAGACGAAAATCAATCACGCTCTCCAAACAGGTCTGAAAACCATTGAATCTGCCATCAGTTTCGCAAATGAAGAGATCAAAGACGCCATGTCACACTGAAAAATGGGGGGTGAATCTGAAATGCTGGAAGCTGTATAAAGTCTCGTTTCATAAAGATCTATAGCGATATCTCTAACTATTCTTCTTTATTGATTACGAATTTCAAGGAACATGCATTCCAAACTAACAGCAACATCCCCATAAACCATGTAACAAAGACGCAAAATAAATACAAAAATACAAAGATATCACAGTGGTCATAGTAAATATGAGGTGAATTTGAAAATCGTCTTGCAAGTAATTATTAAAAGAATAATATATGCTCGCAAAAAAAGAGCCAGTATCTATTAAGTGCAAATACTAGTATACATAGTATTGGTCCCAAATGTGGGGCACTATTTTTCGACTAGAATAAATTACTAGTTTAATACTATTTTAAATACATAAACAATGCAGGTATATTGTACAACATTAAACTCCTGAATTTGTATACGTAGTTTGAGCAGTTTTAATCATTCTGAGGAACCAAAGCCTCGGTAACAATACTAAGAAAATGTTGCTGGATATCCTTAAGGTGAGATATCGTTCCATGCCGAAAATTTTATTGAATCCCTTCCGGTCCCCACGCTCATTTCGCGGACATAATGAGTACCCTCCCAGCCCCGCCCCACCTGTCTTTTGAGGGCGGAGTATGGCATGTGTGTCTTAGGGATAGTGGGCGTGGCTATAAAGTCTTCTTGAATGTCATATTCACTGTGAATAGGACTGCTTAAATAACGAAATGACGCCATTGCAGTTTTGGCGCGCTTCATCGTTGCAGCAGGTATGTGGTTCCCGACCGAATGTCGCAGTGGAAACCGCTTTGCGCTGAACAAAGAATCTGTTAAAAAAAAAAAAGAAGAAATACACACGTATAATTTTGGAAGGCGATTTGATCTTCTAATTTAACAAAATAAGATGTGGTCAGTTTGGGATAAGGTGTACTTACCGTCAAAAGCGAAGCTGTTTCTCGCCTTGTCCTGATATTGACCAGAGATGACCGCGGGGTCAGCCTTGGGAACCGCTGCCAACGACAAAAGAGTTGAGAGATTGTTATAAACATTGAACAGACAGTGATATTTAAAAAAATAGTGCCTCTATTAATACCCATCAATATTCACTGAATAAAAAAAATTCATACGACGTCATAACTATCCATCTAGTTACAATTTTTTAAAGAGAGAAATTTTCCCCGCTTACTTGAACTGAAAAGTGGTTCCTCAACGTAAGATTTCTCGGAAACTCTATGGTATCTGTTATATAAACTGAAAGTAAAAATAGTACAAAGATATTTTCAGGAAGTCTGTCCTCAATATTTTGTATATAAGTACATCTGTTCTGTAAATTGTGTCAAAATACAAACCAATGTTTCTTTTAAAATTTTTCTTTCTTTCCTTATTTCTTTCCTTTTTGGGGGGGGGGGTGTTACATGTGCAAGAGAGAAGAAAGAAGAAAAAGAGGTCCAGCTAATGAAATATTAGAGGGAAATAAAAAAGGGGGATCAAACTATGGTGCCTATTGGGCTTCTTTTTTTTTTTCTTTGGAAATACATAATTTTATGTTTATACGATAAATACAAAATTTATATTTGGAAAAAAAGAAAACTGCAAAACGATTGGATTTGTTGAATTTCAGACCATCCCTTCCTTTTAAATTCGTGCATAAAGCAAATTCGTTAACTTGATTAATACATTAATTTAGATACATTGTATATGCTATAAAGGAACAACTGTGGTGACTTTGAATTGTTGGAATATTTAGTTATTCACTGTAGTATATTTACTGATATGGTTGAATGCTCACCATCTGATCATAGGGATGAATCTTATGTTGCTGGCTCTAACAAATGTCCCGTGATTTAGGGGGCACTGGAAGTATCTTCTCCCCAATATCATACCATCATTTTCCCCCACTGTAAGTCAAAAGAATTTTATCACGACAAGAACAATGTAGAATTGAAACGCAGATAGTACCATTTATAATCTAGCAAAGTTATATTTAGTACCTGCCCTCTCCAGTGCTACGCCTACCCAGTCACCTTGTCTGTTGACCACCGACCCCTTGTACTTGACCACTCCTCGGAACACGAGGTTACCCAGCTTAACCTCTACCCTCTGTCCAACGTTGATATTTTGGTACAAAACCATTGTCAATTCACGTCCTTAAAATGATCATGAACCGGTACTGCAACATGCACAAGTAGCGTTATTCTAACAGATATATTGTTTACCATACGTAGACGATATAAATCAGCTATAGATAACGCACGGGTGCTGTTTCCAAAGATTTCATTTTAAACAGTCCCACTGAATCTACCTGTTAATGGCTTATTGTCTTTCTGTTAAATCTCTTATGAAACGTATCTCGATCACATTCTTTGTTGGCCAGGGGGCACAATAGTATCATTGTTCATAGCATTTAAAAAGCATCAAACTGACCATAAATAAAACAAAAATGTGACGTAAATCATGAATATCATTTTCCACTTTATAATCCATTCACAACATACATGTATACTTACCGTTATTGTCTCTTTTATGCAAAAAGTAAATATTATCTACACGAACACCTGATTGAAACCGCCATGTTGTTTACATTGTATCTATGATTAATCAGGATCAGACATATGCTTGAAAGTACGGCACCTTGTACCGGACATTTTACAAAACACCAAGAATTCGAAATAAGGTTTCGCTTTATTGGTTGAATTGCCTAATTTTGAAATGAATAGTATTTTTGCCTTTAAACACTTTTAATAATGTCTTCTCTCAAAGACAAAAGATGTATATAAAAAAAATCTTTCTTTTTTTTTCCAATTGCCTCATGTTTTCTCTCTCGAACTTTGTTGGTCGTTTGGTAGAATCTTTCTTAAATTCTGTTTTCATCTTACATGTACCTATATTATTATCATCAAAGTTTATCGTAATTTTTCTTTTGGAACACAAATCCCAATCCTCTACTCTGAAACGGTATCCAACTTAAAGAAAATTAATGATAATAAATATTTAAAATGTAATAATGGGCAAACAAGTGATAATTTTCACAATATTTTAGAATCTACAGCGTTATCCATAGGCGTCGGAAGCAAATTGAAAGGGGGGCTAAACCAGCGAAAAAAGGTAAGCCCCAATTTTCAATGCCTATATTATGTCTATCTTTGCAAAAAAAGTGGGGGGGGGGGGGGCTAAGCCCCCCGGTTCCGAAGCCTATGTTATCAGCGAGAGAGAGAGAGAGAGGAGGGGAGGGAGAGAGAGAGAGATATTTACTATAAGTGTGGTAATAATGACAATATTAAAACTCACATACATATTTTCAATATGCAATTTTATCAGAAATGTAAGAAAAGAATGTTTGATAATATAGATACTGCTGTAGATCAAATGTGTAAAGTTCTTCGAACTTAAGTCAAATTCAAATCTGAACAATTCCAAAAAACCAAGAAGGTTTGAGAAAACTGTTCATTTATTTTAAATATTTTAAATTGAAGGCTATCTGTTCTCCTCAATGTTCCCATGGTGTTTTCCTGCATATGTATAAAATATGTAATGTTAACGTTACATGTATAATTAGTTTACGCAAGTCTCCGAGGATTTTGTATATGTTTCTAATGTACCATCATGTATGACTTTAGTGAATTAATTGAATTTGAGCTTATAACTCATACATTTGTCCGTATAAAAATCAATTGTACTAATTCTGTCCTTTCACGATGACCAGTTCGTGTACTTGTCCATAGAAGATCTTCTATGGACAAGTACACGAACTGGTCATCGTGTAATCATCGCAAACTGTATTCTCGAATATTTTGAGGGAATCGGTACTAGTTTGAAATAAAAAGGAGATGGGTGAACATGACGAGCGATAAGCCTATAGTGTGACAAACATGAAGATGAAAAATTAAATTTCTATTATATCAAAATTTTCCTTGATATTTCGTCTAACATTAAAATATACTTTATGTAAAATCTCTACAATTTGCAAAAATCCCTCAAAGTTTGAAATTATTTGCCTGTGAAATATTAGACACACACTAAAGCGGGCAAAAAGAGTCATTTTCGCATACTATAACACTATTTTTCGATATGAGTGGGTCTTCGCTCCACCGTTTTGAAAGTTAATCCTCAAAGTTTGCATATAAATATACATTTTTTGCTTACCAAAAATATGGAGCAATGACCCACTATACCTTTATGACATAACATTCGCATCTTTTCGAGAAATACTTGAAGTCCATTAAGTCAAGGGTCATATCACAAACATGATTTAAATGCCACTGTTCGTCAGGACTTGTGTAGTCTAGTGGTTAGCGTGCTAGTCTCGAAAGAAAATGATTCTCAGGACTTTTATTGCTAGGGTTCGAACCCCACGAATACCACATTAATTTTTTTAAT
The DNA here is from genome assembly GCF_033153115.1 of Saccostrea echinata. NCBI lineage: Eukaryota > Metazoa > Mollusca > Bivalvia > Ostreida > Ostreidae > Saccostrea > Saccostrea echinata. The sequence goes on along the minus strand of NW_026889765.1, from coordinate 28,414,770 downwards.
AAAAGAATAAATTTTGCCGAGAAAATTTTCCTCAGAAAAGTTTTGTTTATCACAATTACATAAATTTCAATAATGAGAACTTTACTCTAAATATTAAATTCACAAATTGAACATGATTTTTATATTTCTGAAGCTATAGGCTTTCTGCACGCTATGTTCGCCCATCTCCTTTTCGAAAGAAAAAAAAATATATTTTCAAATAAAGAAAACAACAATATAATATAGTTCCACTGGAATTTATTTTTGGAAGTGTATATCACAGGGTACACTGTATAAAATGTGATTAAAAAATAATACAGGCAAATCAATTGTAGTATGGAAGTACAGAACAATAAAAAATAAAATTAGAATAAAGACATATGGAATGTAATGAACCGACTAAGCCCCCGATCCCATAAAAAAGAAAGAAAATCCCTGGCCACACATTGTATAATCAATGCTTTTGCTCATAGTGTTCTTGAAGCGCCATTGGATTACTAAATTGTCGTGAACATTGCTTGCAATCAAACGTCTTGTTCAGAGGAACTGATTCGTTGTGGGTTTGCATGAAATGCTGCTTTAGGATTGTCAAGTGTCGGAAGCGCTTTCTACAGAGAAGGCACAAATAAGGTCGAGCAACATTAGTTTTGTCTTTTCGATAATGCACTGAAAATGTCGGAATAATGCGATCAACAGAAGGGGTCTCTCTGTTTTTTAGGAATGCGAATTGTTTCCGTTGCTGAGCACGTGACATAATTTGTCCAGTAGTTACCTGGGGTCGTTTCCTTGTCTGAACTACATGAGGTTCACTTTTTATACGAATAGAGTCGCCCATCTGCTCTTGTGTTGCATCAAAGCTTTTATTGTTGTGAGTTGAAGTCAAGGGTGCGCTTGGACCTGCATTCATGGCCAGTGCAGCGCGTGATCTGTTTAGCGTTTCCATGGCGAAGCGAGCTGTTTCCGGTACAGGTGTCTGATTGCACCCAGTTAAGTGATTCTCTGCATGCCTAACAAGATCTGCAACATCGACTGTTCTGTAAAAGCACAGAGAACACGCATATGGCCTCTGAGCAAAATCGTCGAAGTCCGATACAAGCTTGGCGTACCGCCCGGTACTTGGAGCATGCGTGGACACGCCATCTTCTGCTGGGCTCGCGTGAGCGTCATGGTGTGAGAAACTGGTCACGTGGTCAGCTTTGCACTCTCTTGCCTCGTCTTTTTCTTCAAGAGTCTTTCCTGGAGATAATACCCTGGACCCACTATTAGTTGGAGGTCTCTGAATTTCTTGCATTATCTGGCGGTTATGAACAGAGTTGGTGTGCATTCGCAATTGTGCAAGACTCTCTGCTTCAAAATTGCAGTAAGCACATTTATGCTTTTCAACAGTTATTTCTTTTTCGGATATCTGTTGGTTATGGTCCGGATGGTTATCTCTAATATGGCGTTGCAAGTGACCAAACGTGATGAATGGCATTCTACAGACATTGCAGATATGACATGCAAGTTCATGCTTTCTCACATGCCGATCGTATGTACTTTTGTAATTCGTAGCATATGCGCAGAATGGACATTTATGGCGGAAGGTCGCATTACTGTTGTTAGCGGTTTTGGAGGATAGGTCGGGAGAAGTCGAATTTTCTAGTTCCTGTATAGACATATCTAAGGCCAGGTCGTAGTCATCTGGGTCCTCCACGTAATCACCGATCTCCCCATTTCTCCCGTATATCTTGTGGACATTTTTCAGATGATATTCCAAGACAAGTTTTCGACCAAAGGATTTTTCACAATATGGACAAGTATGCTTAGTACCTTCTGGGCCAATTTTCGACAGGTCTTCTGTTTTGCTCATAACATTACTGTCACTATCAATCGGCATAATTTCGGACGGCTCCAGATCAGGATCTTCGTAGTTGTACCCTCCTTGTGGCTCGGAATCGCAGTCTTCTTCACATTCGTTGTTCTCAATATAAAAATTCTTCTCTCCTGCTCCACTGCCCTGGTGGTCTTCTTTAGGATCCTCAAATTCAACGTTGTTTACGTTGCCGTTTATGTCCGATTGTTTCTGATCATTCATTTCGGGATCGCTGTGAATTTCTCCACCAGTTTGCTTTACGGATTCCACCCCTTCCAGTCCCATGACAACCTCTACATCCTGGACGCCGTGCGCGGATCTTTTGTGGTGTACTAGACTCCCTGATGTCATGAACGGTTTGTTGCACAGTGTGCAGTGAAACTTGGCAATGTAGTGTTTGCGGACGTGACGAGTCAGGTCCGAACTATACATAGTGGCGTACGTACACATTTTGCAGGAGTGCTTCATCGCTTCTTTGGGTGGCTGTTCTTCTACCAAGTGAACATGCTCCTTTCGTTTATGAAACTCAACATTTCCGATAGTTTTAAAAGGCATGTTACAAATGTCGCAACTAAATGTGGCGATAGCATGTTTACGAACATGCCTGTTTAGATCCGATTTATAGCGAGTTCGGTATGCGCACATTGCGCATTTGTAGCGCTTAGGCAGGTGGGATTTCTTACCCACTAGGGGTGGTTTATGTGAGAAATTCGTGTTTGAGTTCATTTCTATGGTTTCATCATTTTCATAGTGATTTTGAATTTCTACTTTGGTCTCCTCGCGTGTTTTGCTCATGTAAGAGTACGATGAAGCATACGGCATATTGGGAAAGACCGGCATTGATACGTTCTGATACGTCATAGAATTACCACCGTCTCCATTACTGTAACCGTACGATCTACTGAATTCTAGTTGGTCTACGTCAGTAACTCCATCTGGTGGCAAAGTAAAACCGTTTTCTCTATTTGTTCGGAATGTCCCTGGACTTAACGGCTCAACCTTTATCTTCGATTCTGTGTCCATCTGCTAGGATTTCTGAAAAGAAGATAAAGTAATATTTATGCTGACGATATTTTATATACATGTTAATCAGAAGACCGAAATTCTTGTTTCATTACTTGAAGTACATTGGTTCCGTAGAAAAAAAAAGTACAATGTGGGCCTCAGAAGACAAATTATTAGTTATTTCAGAAACCTGTAAGCCACCTGTGTTGCTAAGAAGCCATTAAGTCAGCCGTAGTATTACTGATAAGACGAGTGGACAGCTAGGTAATAATTAAACCATTACATATAAATTTACGTCTAAATTTTAGGAAAAAATGAAATACATAGCAGATTTAATTGTTGAATAAACTATAATTTGGACAGCTGCATTACAGTACAGTGTTTTGTAGACAGATGAACATTTATTATTACACATCTGAACATAAACAATTCATTGCCCTATAGAGTTATTTCAGTGTAGTACGCTTTACGGTGGCATCGATTTTCGCTTGATCCGCTCCTTTGCTTTAAAAGTTACCTGGCATTTATAAGAGAGGGTTGCTAGTGACAGGTGAATGGGTCTAAGTAATATCACCACCTGAAGGCTTATCTAGCCCAAAGACCAGTTGACACATTTATTTTATACCAGCGACTCCAATCAAGCAGAAATCGTTTGTAAGCAGCTTATACACTTATCGGAGGGGTCACAGCGCACTCAAGCACTCTAAACGTCTGCTCGTAATCATGTATGGGATAAGTCGACATTCCTCACATAGATATTATTTCAAATAATTTCACCACTCCTTCTCTGGTAAGCAATGCCCAATATGAAAGCACGTTCAAACGCGCTTTGATTGTTAGGAAATAGCCAACCTTTAAAATTGCATTAAAGATAAGCTCTATTTACCGACTGTGATTTTCAGTCATATGCATTTGCATTTAACCCCAATAAGCCTGCGTGAATGATTTATGGCTCGTAGACGACGAAGTACATATTCTTGTCTGGCGTTACGCCTGACATGGTTTTGTGTTAAGAATGTATAAGGAGTCTACAGGTACATTCGACTTTAACTAAGAGATTTAAACTCTTCACATTGCTTAAAGTATGTACAAGGATTACATAGGGACTAATTAACTGTTTCCATTCGTTAAGCTTGAAAAGTTATTAAAAATATTCCCAGTACTAACCTTGTCAAATGATGGCGGTAAGTTTTGGCCTGTGCTGATGTCCCGTCAAACGTTGCTCTACTAAACACCTCCAATATACAAGTTTAGGCTTGGCAGACAATCAAAACGTGTTGCTTCTATGTCAGCTGTTGATTGGCTCGACGTGGCACGCGGTTTTTCTTATCGTCTGCCGGTTTGAGAAGTACCTGTCCCTTTTCTCAGTGTAAGATATAATGGCTAATCACCTTATAGCCCGATTGATCAGGGCTTACCTTAAACCGTCTTATTCAGACCATAAAGAGAAGACCAACTGTTAAAGCCGACATTCTACACAAGGCGGATATATAGAGAATGTTAGCTTAAAGCTATATTTCAGCGACGCGTTATAAAGATTGATCTTTGGACAAACGGAAATTTAGCCGGTGTTGTATAGGTTTGGCTTCCGTCTGTACTTAACTTCGTTCGAATGATAGTTAAACTTCCTGGATAATTAGATTACTTAGAATAAGTGTTTGCAGACACTGAAATATAGAACGCACAAATCTCATGTGAAAAGGCCGTTGTGCATTGTGCCATATATTTTTGTGCTATCCCCTGCATCGTCTATATTGGTTCTTGTATACAGCTTTTAATGCACAGCTTGCAATGACGAAAACAAAACTTTGCATATGTACATTATACTTAAGCTTAAGATAAAATTGACACCAAAATTTTGATAGAATAGAATTTAGAGCCCTTTGTGTCCCAAAAATGTACATAAGATTCAATAAATCAAATTTTTTTTGGTGTGACCCCTGGGCCCCACCCCGACCCCAAACTGGTCGCCTCCTCCTTTCAAGAATCCTGAATCCGCCACTGAGAATGATCCAGCGCAAGGTCATAACCTAATAAACTCAGGCATAAGGGAACGAGTCAACTAACACTAGACGTATTCTATATACTTTATCACAGGAAACAGTTGTGAATCTAAAGCGAAAGGTTTAGGGTTTTAAGTATTAATAATTATTTGTTTAAACCACACAGGAATCAACTTTTTAAAATGGAAATAAGCTAACATCAAGAGAGCAAAATTCGAATTCTGATCAAATTGATGTTGAAGCCACCTGTAGCCCGAAAAAGTTGCTTTAAACTTGACTTTATTTTAGAATAAAAAGGAAGTAACAGTTGTGTGGGTGTTTGTTTTAGCAATCCAAAGCAGGAGTTCAAAGATCAAGACCACGAGGCAGTTAGTGGCTTTATTAATTATCGATATCGATTTGATCTCAGCAAAATATACATAAAAACACAAACATATCATGAATGCAAATATAGCCATCTAAAAAATCTTGGTCAAAGGTCAAGGTCACGCGAATAGCTTTAGTATTTATTGTTCACATTGTGACAAGTTATATATGCACTTGCTAAATATCAAATCTTATTTATGACAAAATAAAAAAAAAATATCTTCCACTTAACGAGTAGGTTAAGGTCTAGATCACAAAAACAAGTAAATGGTTATTATTGTATGTATTTTGAAATGCATGTATTGGCCATTTCAATGATTAAGTATACTCAAAATTAAAACTAGTGAGATTTCATTGGTGAAATTTATGTAAAGGAGAAAGGCCTCAAACTTCTATTCTGTAAGAGAAAGAACTAATCGAGGGCCGTAGGCTCGAGATTAGTTCTTTCTCTCACAGAATGGACAGTTTGAGGCCTTTCTCCTACTTAATACATGATTTCCTTTGTTCTGAAAATTAAATAAAAAATGTACAAAACTGGTATCAGATATGACAGGTACATTTTAGCACACATGCAGTGACAAGTTCATTGTTTACGGAATGGACAGTCACACTTCAGCTAGGTTTGCAGAACAATTTGTTGAATAGCCATTGTGTTTCCAGATGCAAATAACAAAAGGTCTTTGTCTTAAGAATGGACAGTTACAGGTGGATATTTGGGATACTAGGATTTATACAAGTATGCGATACTTCAAAATCAGTTTACAGTTTGCGTTGTGCATACGTGTTTTCCTGTGATGGAGAGAGTATATGGCAGATTCAATTTAAAATCTAATGAACTAAAATATGCACAAAATTAGTGACATTTGGATCTGGAAACAGAAAAGTAAGAGTAAAAGAAATATTAGCCAAATTTTGACCCAAAAATGAACTTCAACGACAGATAAAGGTGATCAAATTCAAATCAAACCTGGAAATGTTTTATTTTAATTCTGTTTTTGAGGATATATTAACTGCAGCAGTGTAATGGTGAGATGCAAATTGTGTTCTGAGTGTTGGATTAGCCATGAGCCAATCTTCGACCTGAAAATGTTTTTCAAATCAAATCTGGAAATGTTTCATTTTAATTTATTTTCTACTGAAATATTAACTGCAGCAGTGTAGTGTTCATGGTGCAAACTGTTTTCTGAATGGAGGTTTTAATATTAGACGTACTTCTATCTGAAAATGAATTCTCCTCGAGGAAATGATTTTTCCAAAATTTTAATCAAATGTGAAATAGTGTTATTTGAATTCAAGTTTTGTGAAAATTAAGTTTTGAGTATTGAAATAATGTGCATTATTCATGGATTTAAAAGAGTAAAATCGAGTGGATGCTATGCAGACATTGTGTTCTGGACTAACTTTGATCTCCGCGTTCTTTTTGTCATTTACATGTAAATTAAAATTAAAGTATTGAATGTATTTGTTTTTGTTTCCCTCTTGAACACATTCCAAAGTTTACCTGTAACTCCCCATTCTGTTTGTTTTAGCTGTCCATTCCTTTTGAAAAAAAAAACAACAAAAAACAAAAAACTGTCCATTCTTAAAAGAATGGACAGTTTTCCAAAAAGAATGGACACTTACAGGTAACTTAATGGATTGTTTGAAGAGTTAGCTCAACATTAAGCTATAGAATGGACAACACAAACAAAAGGTTTGTGTCACAATCATGTTTTAATAATCCATGAAGCCAATGAAATTTGCCTGGGCTGGGAATTGTGTGTTCATGCATTTTTTTTTATCGGTGGGCTTGTAAGCATATATATTTTTTTAAATATATACATGTATATATCTCTCGGAATGTTAATTGTGGATTTAATTGATGATTCGTCATAAGTGCTCGAAATGCCCTTCTTAAAGTTTGACAATATACTGACCATTTAAATAGGATCCCCAACGTAATATTAACACTTTCACATACCTTGCTTTTGATTTTAGACACTTGCATTTATGCACGAGAGAATTTAATTTAAAAACAGTCTTACGCTTATCAACGAACATTTAATATAATATCCGATTTTTTTAAGGTAAATTTGAAAGCAAATACCATAAATCTTATAGTATTTCAAAGAAATTGTCTTTAACCTCACATAGAGTAAACTGAACAATGAGTTCTCCATAAATCAGATTTTAGTAATTCACTGATCACTATAATTATGGACAGCGCATTACAGAGTAATCGATGTAACCCCCCCCCCCCAAAGTATTGAGGAATTAAGGAACATAAAGTATTATTTTCAAAACATATTTGATCAAGCATAAATGCAGCAACGATTATTATAAACTTTACGTTATATAGGGTGAAAAAAGCAACCTCTTGGTTAACATTGAAACATTAACATCAGTACTGGTGCAGAATTTTAATAAAGAAACTTCTTTCCGGCCTTAAGTCATATATATAAGACCACAGGTCCTGACAAGGTTCCGTATGGATTACACTAGCTGTTGGAGTTTGCAGATGATATAGTCCAAGTATTTCAACTGTTGTTCCAATCATCCATCAACCAGGATACAATACCATCTGACTGTAAGTCCGCAAATGTCGTGCCTACCTACAATAAAAGGGACGAAGACAAAGCAGAGAACTATAGACCTGTGTCGACTTCAGTTACCTGTCAGCTCTATATCATGTTCAGCAACATCATGGACTATATATCATCATATCATACAAACAATATCTTAAATTGTAAGTTGTATGACACTGTCATACAAATTCACACACAGCATGGACTCAGGAAACACCGCTCCTGTGAAATCTACCTAACAATTACGTACCGTACAGGGTCTGGCTAGCAACATAGACAATTAATAAAGGATAGACCAGATGCCATATTATGGCAAACATGGGAAGGCCAGGGTAGAAATCAAGGGTTAAAACTATAGATTATATAGACCCTGGCCCTGGGGGTCCCCTATGGCTTTCCATATTGGCTTTCCATACCATATTGCTGGATTTTTCGAAATCCCCCTCCCCCCCCCCCCATCAAAGACTTCTGTACAAGCTGGGCTTGCCATTTGTAATGGGTACGGGATTTCCTAAATGGGCGCACCCAACAAGTTGGAGGGAACCATGTCGGGTACAGCTGGAGAACCCCAAAAGAGTAGGAATTCACCATCAGTGGACACCTTCAGACATGCAATACAGTCCATCAGCGTGTCTGATATTCTACACCACTAAATTGTCCACTTTTAAATTTTTATCCCTTTTAATACGGTGTACATAGATTTTTAGCTGTTCACTACGGAATTACTGGAGTTTTAACACTCAAATTGAATTTACTCCATCAAGGGAAGAAGAAGAAGAGTATTATCGGACCAGAAGGTATACAAGTGTAAAATTCTCTACAAACATACTTGGTCACATCCACCACTATATAGATAGCTTTAACAGTAAGGCGAAGTTATCTAGCCACATCACCCGACCATAAACGGTGATAAACAATTTTAATTTACCTGCACGGTATATAGTCATTTTTAACCCGCTTAGTTTTTCTCGCACCGCCATGCGTCAGAACGATATACATGTACATGTATAAGGTTTTCTGATCAGTACTTCATTGGAAGAGGAACAAAATCTTGAGAAAAAAATGTGTTAATTCACTAATTTAAAGATTGTTATATTAAGCAAAGGCACGGAGGTGGCTGCTGTGCTCTACTTCCATAGGGGGTGTGCAAATGTATGGTAGAGTCATCTCTTCCAAATCTGGTCTGTCCCCCTTTCTGTACTGTGGTTTACTAGCTATCACAAGCCCCCGGCCTTTCTTTTTGCTTATTTACCCCACCCCCTTCTTCACCCAATACACACTCTGAGGTATGTGTCTACCCCACGGAAATTTCTGTGAAACTTTTGCACCATATGCTTAAAAGATTTTTTTCTACAGAACTAAAATAAAAATAAATTTCTTAGCCCACAAATATAATTGAAAACGTACAATCTTTGATGATTCTTCTGAAGGAAGTTTATGAAAAACTCCTGATAGTATTTTCTATCTATTTTGTAAGGATATGTGAATGAAATTCTGAATTGGTACTGCTTGTTGATCATGTTGATGCCTTTTATTGACCAGCTGTTGACGAGTGCGCCATTGCCAATATGCGCAAGACTGTAATTTTCTTGGTAATGCGAATGCGCACGTGTTGGAGAACAAATATGGCGGTCGTGGAAGAGGACCTGTCAACTTTTGATAGATTTGAAGGTGAGAGAGACTTTCGTTTCTATTTTCGCAAAAATTGAATTTAAAAACTCTGTATGTACATGAAATCTAAGCAGTAAACTTAAAATTCTATTAGAGATGCCGTAAATGATGAAATAGTAATGCGCATTTTCATTATTAAATCTGTCCACAAGTCCTATGAACCACAGGCACTCCCCACATCAATTATATGCTTTGCTGAAAACAAAACTGGTGTATTCACTGTAGTGGATGTTTGCAATATTTTCAGTAGCTAGTTAGCTACTGTCTTTGTCATGAACAAATCATTAAAAATTGATAAAAAATCACATTGACGTTCATGTAACAGTCATGAATTCTTGTTATACAGGTTGGGACCACTCGCCCAAATGGGATATAATTGCCCGTTTGGGATATAATATCCCATATGGGCTATAAATTTACAGTGCAAAAAATGAAAAAAAATTATTTTGGCAATAAATATCATAAATCCGCATCAATATACTTAAGAAGGAATATCTTTTGGCAAGCAAGTTTTTCTGCAACCCTACAGTTTGTTAGATTGATCCCCAAGAAGTTAAAGAACTTCCGATGGATCAATCTCCTAAACAACGGGCATATAGAAAAAATTGTTTACCAAAAGTTATTCCTTTATAAGTATCTTGATGTGGATTTATGATATTTATAGCCAAAATAAAAATTTTCATTTTTTGCACTGTAAATTTATATCCCATTTGGGATATTATATCCTAAATGGGCAATTATATCCTGTTTGGGCGAGTGGTCCCAACCTGTTATATGACTCTGAATTTAAATGTTTAGATTGTTCTCTCTCATGGAAAAGGGATACAATTAGATATGTTTTGCAATAAATGAATTAGGGGGTATATTTCCTATGAATTAAACTGCAATACACCTCACGTGATGTATCAAATCATATCAACTGCCAAAATATGGACATAACAGTGTTTTCCAGGTGTTGTTAAATAGGCTAATGATAACAAGGGTCCATTTTTTTCTGATATAGAAACTCGTAAAAGAAAAGTGAAAACAAAAATTGTCTACATAATTTCAGAGGCAGTCATCAATCTGTTATATTAAGACTTGTGATTAAGGTATTCAATGTATAATGCAGGGATATTGAACAATTTTGAATCATTTTAAAGTAGATAAATATGCATTGCTAGATAACAATGAAAGTGAAATGAATCAAATTCACATGACTGATAGCATAAAAGAAGCTGGCCATTTTGCACCTTATGGGGATGAAGGACACATGGTCACATGACTTTGTTAAACTACGTCATAGTCTCCATTTATATAAGTGCAAAACGTGTAAAGCACCAGTTCTTGTATAAATTTTTGACAATTTTTTTTTTCTTTAATTACCATCTTATATTAAAAAAATAAAAAGTTTAACATTCTTGTAAACATTAACAAATTATGAAAAAAGATTGATCCACTCCTCTGTTTCTTTACACTGCGCGTCCCACAAGTCGGTGACGTCATACACGATCTGCTAGTACAGCAAGATCATACTCGGTGAATACAAGGGCGGTGTTATTATGTAAAAACAGGTCATAATCAGTATAGAATGAAGTATTTTGAGAAACGGGGAACACAAAAATTATTTTTGCATGGCTGATGACGGAAATCTTATGTAGGTATATCTTAATTGGCTTATTTAGCTTACGTGTGACGTCATAGTTGGTTTTTCCCGTACTCGAGAAATGTAAACATGACAAGTGTTTGTCCTGCTTATGTCGTCTTTAACGATGTCCTGTGCAATATTAAGGTCAGCTTCACCATTCGAAATTTTTACAGTTAATCAATAATTTGAAGGACTTGCATTTGAACGTAAATTTAAAAATATTGAATGATAGGATTTTTTGTAAATTACGTTTTTTGTTGTTTAAGTTGTCTTAAAAAGTTCGTAATTTTCCCTATCCAGATGCAGTGTGATAGATGAAACTTGCCTTTTCGAATTTTAAACCCAATTCATACTCTGAAATATTTTAAAAGATACATGTTCACTTACATATTTTTTATATATGCTTTAAAAATACAATTATGGACAGAGTAATGAGCCTGGAAACATGGAGAATTAAAACTCCACTAAGATACTGTAGGGAATCATATTTGTCAATCAATATCTCTAAAATAAGGTCAGAAACCTAATGATATAACTGCTTTAAGATATGTGGGACATACTTAATTAGAAATATACAAAATATGAAAAAAATTGAATGACAAGTATTTTTTCAGCTAAAGGTCCTTCTTCCCCTTAAACGTTTTTGAAGAGTTATCTGCCCTTGATGAAAAGAAGAAAATTTTAATTTTATCAAGATATCTGTGATAAATGATTCATATTTTATTTCATATTTTAATAAAGAGAGAGTTGCATATTTTCACCAAGAGATTTATATAAAGTTCAAATTACTTTATATATATATTTATAGCCATATATGCTGTACATTTTACATTTATTTAGAGCAAGTGTTAGCACTGAAAAAAGGATAAATTTTATGGACTTTACTTAATTTCACTTTATTTAAAACATTACAGGGTTTTCTGTGATCACCAGTAGGTTAAGCTTAGTACATTATTTCATTGTTTAATTGTCGTCAACACATTATATAAAAGTCTAAACTTTTTGTGAATTTTGAAGACATAATTGAAATGTATGTTCTTACAGGCCATGGCTATGAACAGGCGGCTAATTTCTGAGGCGACATGGTGTCCCACGTGAAACTACAAGACTACCAGCACCGGTACTGCTTGGTGTGCTTGACCGGTAGTCTGGGTTGTCGATGGCACCGCTACAAACAATCCACCCGAGACAGCAGAAAGGTCAGTTAGGCCATCATTAAAAATATCTTTGTTTCCCCTAACCCGCCCCTAAAATTTCAAGTTGAGTAGGTAGGTAGGTAAATTATTTTTTTTTTTCTGACAGCAGTTTTGAAAATACATTCTGAAAATTGAATAATATCTCTATAAATAAGAAAGAACAAAAGAAACCGATATTTAACCCGAATATCATACAGATGAAATTTAAAAAGCAACATGTATGGTAAATTAATTCACAAAATATTCATTTGAACTTGTGAAATATCTCAGGCCACCGTAAATTTATTGAAATTGAATTTTTACAAAAAGACAAGATTCGCAAATACTCAACCATCGGCCATCCGAGTATATTTGTTTTCAAACCTACTATCATCTTCGAGTGCTTACACAGATAAAATGTCAAGGGCCTTGCGTGGCGAAGTAAATTCTAGTGATTCGTTTTGAAGTCGCGACGTAATTCAGGAGCTTATTCTAATTAAGTCACAGGTCCCGACGTGGGGCGTGGAAACTAGCCAGTCAAATGAGACCGTAAAAAACGTAGGACCATGCAGTGTCACAGTATACATTTAGATGTTGGCACGATAAAGATCCCTTACTGATGCTTTGTGATCAATAGCCATAAGTGCCGAGAAAAAGTCTAAATTAGGAGCCCTCCACCAGGCAGGTGTCCAAATGTTGTCGACCCAGAAATTTTTAAAGGTACTTTAAAGCAAAGAAACAACCTATTTTCAAGGGCACAACTAAAGAAAACAAAAATACACTGGACGTCTCAGGAAGCCGTACCATAAGCCAACTTTAAAGATTTCAACACTATTTGAAAAGAGAGTACCTATATAAACAATATTTAATTCAACCAAACCATATCTAAAATGATTAAAGTTTCATATATCTAATGTTATAGTTACGAAGTTTACCCCATAAATAAAAGGAATGAAGAAACGACATCCGAAATATATTCATCGAGATGAAATAATTATACAAAGATTTATTTACAAATCCTATGGTCCTATATAGTAAAAATAGAATCATACGTGAAGTGTTTTTTTTAGATCGAAACAAATGAAATGGAGTGAAATTTATTAATATGCATACACAAATTGGGCCCCTCGTCTGCTCATAAGGCAAGCTTTGTCGTGCTTACTACGTAAGTTAATTTAGAAGACACATTTGTAAATACCATCTTAACACTCCTTAGTCATGGTATATTTAATTCACGAAATGTTTCCAGAGCATAGGATTCTAATAAGTTAAAGATGCATATTAAGATTGATACATCGCCATTGTTTATAACACTAGATATATAACCCTCTGTGGCCACATGTTGTGGGCGCTAAATGAGAGTAAAACAAAAGCCGCCGTTCTGATAAAAAACGAATTTTGATGAAATTGTGTTTTATAGAGTTGATAAACAATAAAAATAAATATTTGAATAATCTTATTAAAAAAACTTTTCAGTCGGCACGATTTAAGTGGGTCGGTCGCGTTAGGGGAAACAAACCTATTTTTTATTTTGGCCTTAGCTGCAAAGAAGATTAGGATCTTCAATGTATGACTATCATATAGTACATGTACAGAATTTACAAACTTCTGTTTTTCTGACATGATAAATATATATATGAATTTTTTTTTTTCATGTTTTAGATGAAACATGACAAGTTAACGTTATACTAGTGGATAAACATGTAAAATGTTAAATGCAAAACATTTCTGTACCATTTTATGAAGAAAATTTCACTTTTACACTATCATCTTCAGTAAGCAACTTTAAAATGGACTATATTATGATAACAACTTCAGTATCTTTAATGCTCAACTCTGGGGCACAATTTAAATTGGGCAAAATTATGCTTACCAGGTATTTTCTGATTTCAGAGGGACCTGTGTACCTTCTTTCTGTTGACGCTGACATTCCTGTTCAGTATATTTATGCTGTATTCCATCGCTATGATGAAAAATGACTTCAATGATCTGAATTGGTAAGTGAAACGTTAGTGCATAAGTAATTATCTGTAGGTCTGTGGTCTATTTTCTTTCCGAAATTATCAGCCTTATACTTTAAATAGTTAGCAAAAAATAGTACAGATATTTAAAGACATATGGCGGTAACTCTTATATCCACTTGCTAAAACAAGAAACAAACACCTTTAGGTTAATAAGCAGATCAATAGTTCTTATGAATGGATACCCCTTTGTATCATTATATATTCCATATAGTACAATATACCTAGTACAATATATGGGGCAATATGTAACGGTAGTTCACCATTCCTCTTAATTGATTTGTAGAAATATATGTGGAGTACTGGTACTTTTTTCAGATAAACCCAGATATACAAAGACATTGTACATAGTCATTTTCATTTTGTTTGTTGTAGGTTTTTTTACCCACAGTCCAACAAATGGCTTCCAGTCTACACAATATTCCTTGTTATTGTCTGTGTTGTATTTATGTATTTATTTATTTTAATGGTGAGTGAATTATTTTTCTGAGGGTTAAAAAAATTTGA